>NC_136487.1:9844284-9906784 GCF_053919585.1 Euprymna scolopes | reverse complement strand
TTTTAGCTGACAAAAATTACAAGTGAATACGTGTATTGATTACGCGTATTGATGACATAGTTACAAAGGGAGATAGCTTTATATACACGTAGATGTTAGTCAGTAAGTAGCTAGAGTTTGAGACAGACAAGTTCTGAACTCCGAGAAAGCTGCCGGGGCAATGACAATAGAATATAGAACTTAAAACAAGCGTGCAAACTTTACATACAACAAAATCTGGAAAAGGTCCATTATGAATCACCCGCCAAATTAGGTTGAACGTAGTGTAACACTTTTCGAATTAACACTCCCTAATGCAGAAAGCAACAAACTCAGTAATTAAACTGGTGAAATAAACGATGTTGATCAACAGTAAGACTTTAGAGTCATCACAAGGAAAGCCAGAGATCCTAGTGCGAGTTTCTGTACAGCAGTGATATTAATTCTTGGGTCACGATTCAAGGCTTCTTATAATCCTACAGTCCATAAGCCGTACAAGATATTAGATTTTATTGTCAAAGTAATTTGTGGTCATTATATTTAAGACAAGGTTTTCCGTATGGACTACGACGATAAAAAAAAAAGGCGCTAACAGCTGATAGACGATCTACGCAAAATATACTAAAACTTAAAATAAAGAGCTATAGTAATTTAAAAAAATAGCAACCCGACAAACAGCAAAATCCCACCCTTCACTATTGAGGTCCCTAGATGCCGTAAACCCGTCTACTCTAATGGTTTCTTCCTTCAAACCGATAGACTTTAGAATTCCCTTCCTGTTTCACTGACTGTACTAACCTGCAGAAGTTTAAATGCAATGTGAACAGACATTTCACTGCTTAAGACCACAGCCCCTCGTTAAACACAACCCTCTTACGTTTCAAATGGTAATATACCTTGTTTGGGATGAAAAAGCGTAAAAAATGATAACGACGATAATGCTTCCCCATCTTAAGAGCAGCGTGGCAACCGACTTACCTAAGATGGTGTCTGAATGAGACAAACGCCATAAACAAAGGGAGAGAACCTCATTATTTCCGCCATTTAATTCGATTTCGTTTCCGTGTCTCGATCAGTTTTCGCCAATAACACGAAACCTATGACTGTCTCTCGATTAGATGAGTTTTCACCGGCGCTTTAATCGGAAGGACTAAATGATGAGAATTCCGAGGGCGCAGGAATAGAGTAGAGAATGGCGAGCTAATCGATAGTGTCGCCCAACGGGCAAAACCGGAAATTGGTCGTAATTGAAGAAGCCCGTTGGCAGAAGATGATAACTGTCGCGAATCTAATCATTAAACACGGACAATTTAGAACAGAAACTAATTAATACGGCTCTGCGCTTAATCTATATGTATTCTCGGGGTTAAATCGGATATACGAGATTTTAATGTGCGATCTCTGACTTGTTAAACGTTGACGAGCATTAAGTGTATTCTCAACAGAAGCCCCAAGAATCATAATATAATAAGCGCCATTTAAAAAAAGGTTCAAAGTTTTGAGAAATTGTAACCCGGGCATATCAGGAATTAATAGCGATATTCGTTTGAGTTTTTTTGAAAAATGAAATATAACACCTAAGTTATTACAATCATATCATATTTATTTCAACAATGATGATTATTATGTGATGTAATGAAAATTATTATGAGAACGGTGATAATGAAATGTGTTATTGTCGCCTGTAAACATTTTAATAAAGTTAAGGAAACAAAACAAGTTTAACTGCACTTACATTGCTTCTTAGTCATTCTGCGCAGATGTTGGTTTCAATCCATAATCCATGAATGTGTTACGATCATCATCATCATCATCATCATCATGATCACTGACAGCCGCAGTTGCCTGTGAGGTCGGGTTTTCTTGCATGTCTTGATGAAAAGCCTTTTGTTCATACAAAACACCACAGAGATAAGAGGCATGCGCAGGGGATACAAAGGTGAACAGACCCTCCACACCAACTAGGTTCTTTTCTTTCAGCAGAGTCGCCATTAATGTACATTGGATTTTCATGTTGTCAGATGCATTCTGTACCCCCGAACCCTGCTCCATGTAAAGGAAAGTTTGAAGAACACATTGATATACATAATTCGCTTTCCCTATATATGGCACTTGGTACTTTATGATTCTAGTGGCCCCAATTACGCTAGCAACTGAAAAGAACAGATTAAGCATGGCACTGTACCACCTGCTACTCACTACGTATCATGACCGCTCCCTCACACGTAAAATAGAAGTATTTCGAATTTACAAAGATTTTTACATTAAAAGTACCGACTTATTCCTTTTATAGTAACGATTCGCCACTTATTAAGGCCAAATACCACTCGAGGATGATGGTTGATAAAATTGTTAGTTGAATGATGAACAATACAACGAGAGGATTAAAAACGCTGAATGGAATAGATAAAAAAATTTGATTTCGGAGAATGTTGCATTTGAAGATGACCATGTAGCATGCAAGGAAGCAGTCCTGTTTTAATATATTTCGAAGATGAGAGGTTTTTGGAAAGAAACTATGTTCACGGAAGTTTTGTTTAGTTTTAGGTACACAGAGAAAGGAAGGAAAATTATTTGCAGTTGTGATAGATAGATGAGTTATTTTTTGGATATGGATTACTTAGGTGCGATGCTCAAAAAGTTCTCGGTGACATTAGACTTGAAGACAACCATGCTATAGTTTACAGGAAAGCAATCCCGTTTCAATTTGACGTGAATTTATTCAAACTGTAAATATCAAAAGGACAAACTTTTTCGTTTGTTTTTCATATTTTTCTGTCAAATGCAAATTAATTCTACTAACAATTTATTGCCGTATTTTTTGTATTGTCACCACATTTGGACCGGTGCCTCAATCATTTGGACAGATTAAAAAAAGGTTTCCAATCTAATAAGTCTTGCACTGTTGCACCTCTGTACCTGTTTTAAAAGTACATTGAGAGAGAGAGAGAGAGAGAGAGAGAGAGAGAGAGAGAGAGAGAGAGAGAGAGAGAGAGAGAGAGAGAGAGAGGGGTTAAAACAATTTATTTTGTACTCATCTTATTTATTGTAAAGCTGTACTCAAATATTTTCTTGAAGTACGATTTAACTCTCGTATTTGTTTTTAGTAAATTTTATTTGATTTACTTGTTCCGGCTTTTATTTATAGCAATATTTAGATTGTGTGTGGAAACTATGAATCCATTGTTATCGATGAAATAAATTACTTGCTACTTCTCCGAGCAACGCTGAGTAGTCCCGCTAGATATAAGTAAACGTTAATTCATCAACAGAATTACTTATAATTGTTTCTTTATTGAAATTTAGATAAAAAAAAGCATATTTTCCAGTTGAGTTGAGATCCAATAAAGAAATCCGATACATCTACTATAAATCTACTATAAATCTACTATAATCTAATTATGTAGATTTTCTTCGTTATCGGATTTCTCTGTTGTTGGATTTTCCGAAGATAAAAAATGCCGCAGGTCTATTTCAGACCAAACGTCCGTAAAATCCATTGAATCTGACGGAGATCGCCCAAGTAGATATATATTACGTGGCAATAAGCCTACTTAACGTTTAACACAGGCCAATTACCAAATAAAAGCCATTTTTTAAATCTTATAATAATTTAATAATTAATATGCATTTCTTTAATTTATATAATTACTAGCAGGGGTGCCCGGCGTTGCTCGGGTGTTTGGAGGTGTATGCTGTGCAAAAAAAGCAAAAAAACAAAAAAATGGTTAATTTTTTAAAACTTTGACCCCTATTATGACCCCTTAAAATTTATAGTTTCGGGCTCAAATTACTTTATTAAGTTAGATCCTGGTTCAAGGAACCTATATCTAAAATTTCAAGTGTCTAGACCCAAAATTGTCGGAGGAGTTTGGTAGAGTTCTTAAAGGTCAAATCGTTGAAATTTGACCCCTTAACAGCCAAATGTCTGGCTGACACCCGTCACATCGATTTTTCCAAATCTCAGTACCCGGTATTTCAAATTTCGAGTCTATAGACTAAAAATTGACAGAGTTATTGCGTAGGGAAATGTACACAGACAGACAGACACACAGACACACAGACAGACAGACACGTTCACTTTTATAGATATATAGATTATAATTATTTTCTACCTTATAACTCAAGAAGTATAAACAATATAAAAAGTAATAAAAAACGAAAACATACAGAAAATATTTTTACATACGTATCTATCTCTATCTCTACTTATTTGCAGCAGCCTTTGCAATGTCCTCAATGTATTTGTTCTAATTCATGTTGCCTGTGAATATTAAGCCGAGGAGTGAAGGATGAACTCTCATGTAAGGTTTTATTAGTCATAATTATCCACATATTTCAACGATTTAGTATCGGCTACTTTTTAATGCATTCCTGTAAGGATTATTTTATGATGGCTGAAGAAATAATTCTAGAGTTAGTGAGCAAGATAACAAGCAACTGATGACATACTTTTTCATTATTACAGGTGATTGATCGAAATCAATATTTGCATATTCAGCGGTATTGTTTTTTTTAACAGACTGCATTGTACTGTTCTGAAAATAGGATTAGCATCTAAAAATTTCTCGTAATTTTGGCATCGAACTAGAAAAGAGAAAAGTGATACGCAGACATACTGCAACGGAGAAAGAATATAAAGATGACCGTGGTTAAAAACAGAAATATAGTGGACACAATAGCTAATCATCTAAGCTATAGTTACGGTGGTTTAAAACTAATTATACCTAGTAAGGTACTAACCCAGTGATACGAGTGGAGTGGGAGTACTAAATTGATAGAGAATAAAGTTTTTGCTACCTTTATTATGAGTATTCGTATTTGGCATTTTGTTCCGAATAAATCTAATAATTTTTAAACAGGAATGAAACGTACGTATAGTTTCGTAGGAACATGCTTAGGGGATGCTATAAATGGTTAGTGTAGAAGATTTGTTTAGGATGTATTCAGTTATTTTCTTATTGAAAGTGTAAATTAAGGGGAAAATTGAGATTACTATATATATATATATATATATATATATAATATAAAGCTGAATGTGTGTGTGTGTGTGTGTGTGTGTGTGTGTGTGTGTGGTCACGAATAGGCTCCTATATGGTTGACTATTTTAAAAAAATTGATTACATATAATGATAGAAGATGTATCGAGACACAGGAATGGGTATGTTTGATCCTGCAGAACGGTGGTTCATTAAAATTGTTGGGTCCGCGTTCGCGCCTGGTCCACAAAGTATGAAAATAAAAAAATTAAAAATTAAAAAAAAAACGTTTACAAGTGTTTTTGATATAGATGTACATGGAATACTTTGATAAGTATGTTTTAACTTAAATAGGGATGGTATAATAAAATTGTGGGGTCTGCGTTCGCGCCTAGCTTCCATAGAAGCTAACATACCCATTCCTGTGTCTCGATACATCTTTTATCACTATATGTAATCAGTTTTTTTTCCATAGAATGGAAATAGGCACAAACTTTAATAAAGACTTTTCATATCTATCTGTGTAAGTATACTTTGATAATTATGTTTCAGTTTGAAGAAATATGGTATAATAAAATTATGGGGTGTTCGTTCGCGCCTGATCCCCATAGAATGGAAATATGTCACAAAGTTTAACAAGTTTTTTTTAATATAGATCCACAGAATATTGTGTTTCAGTGTGAACAGGTATAGTATAATAAATTATGGAGTTTATCTATTTTATTTTTACTTTCATAATATTTTGCTTTTGTTTTGATACCCCCAAATTCGAAGCTATCTCTTTACAACCCTTCCTTTTCATAACCTATCATACTTTAATAAATCAGAGTCCATTTTCTGTAGGCTGTTTTTGGACCCAGTCAACGACGGGTACTTTTGCTAGTATATTATTCAAATAGTTATTGAAACAAAAATGCAGTACAACAAACTAGAATGTTTTTTTCTTAATTCTATTTGGAGCTTTATTAATATTCACACTCTTCTTTTATTTGCTTGCATATAACGAGTAG
This sequence comes from Euprymna scolopes, assembly GCF_053919585.1. Lineage (NCBI taxonomy): Eukaryota > Metazoa > Mollusca > Cephalopoda > Sepiida > Sepiolidae > Euprymna > Euprymna scolopes. The sequence goes on along the minus strand of NC_136487.1, from coordinate 9,900,816 downwards.
TGTATATGATGCCGAAATACCGGAAATATCACTGCCGACATTTCAGGATAACAAAAGTTGAAGGAATACTATGTAGAGAGTTGAGCAGCAAGATGTCGGTTCATGTTACACTTAAACTTCTGCATATCAGTACAGTTGGGAAAGCAGGAACCTGGAAGGGTGTTCCAAAGTCTAGCAGTTTTTGGGAATAAACTATTAGAGTAGAAAGCCTTCTTACATCTTGGGATCCCTACTGTGTAAGGGTGGGGTTTTGCTTTTTGTCGGTGGTATTTATGTCAGGGGTGTACAAAGGCATGCCGTTCATCAGAGCATTCACTATTAACAGGCAGAGGGATGCAACGTTTCGTCGATGGGACAGAGGCTGAAGTTTAGATGACAGTTCAGGACCTATCAGTTGGTGACACTCTTTTGAACCCTATCCAGGAGTGAGAGACAAGTAGCAGATGCACCAGCCCAAATGTGACAACAGTACTCCATACATGGACCAATGGTGGCCTTATAGAGGTACAGGATACTTTCAGGTGTAAGTAACTTTCTAGAACGGTAGAGAGAGCTCACCTTCTTCGCAGCAGCCTTGGCAATACTCTCAATGTATCTGCTCCAACTCATGTTCCCTGTGAACGTTAAGCCGATGAGTTTAAAAGAAATACTTTTAGGTAATGTGGTTTTGGCCATTACTATTGGTGGTAGAGAAGATTTCTTATAATTATTGAAGGAAACAAGCTTAGTCTTGGCAGCATTAAATGTGACCATCCATTATATCCCCAATCCACTACATTTTCGTTTTATTATCGGAAGGCATCATACAGTAGGCCCAATGTCTATTCTTCTGGCGGGGTTTCACTTAACTCGTTGGGAGTGCGTTTGCGCATCTGGTTCAAGTGTTATGCGTGGAATGTGGTCCTTCTACCATGTAGACCATACGGCCGATCCTGTTTCTGATTGTTCCATGCTCCCAGAAATTATTATTTTTGTGTATCTGGTAGAATATTTTTCTCCCGGCGTGTAATTCTTTTTGGGAACAGTTGTCTTTGCGGGTCTTACCTGCTTTACCAATAGTTTGTCAAAGACTGGTTGTATTTTTTCCGCGAACATCACTTCCGCCGGAGACATCTGTGATGGTGTATTCTTGTTAGATGTTATACGGTACACCTGAAAAATTGTTGCAACGCTTTTTCGGGTGGAGTGTCCTTTGTTTGCAAAGCCCTCTTCTTCAAGGTGTCCACAAATCTTTCGGTCTGTCCGTTTGGCCTGGAGTGGTAAGTCGGAGTTGTGATGTGGTCAACTTGGAAGTCCTCCATGATATTTTTATGCCCCCGGATGTAAACTGAGTGCCGTTGTCTGACACTAAACAGTCGACCATTGCGAACCGTACGAATAACTCATGAAGAGTTTTTGTAGTGAAGTCAGTAATTGGGTTTTTGCACCTAAAGACTTCAAGCCACTGTAGTACTGTCCCTCGAGTGGTCCTGTGTAGTTCACGTGTATTCGTGACTATAGGCTAAATTAAATTGGTGGCGTTTTAACAGCTAAAGCACATCTTCTGCATATTTTCACATTTTCTTCAATATCCTTGTCCATGTTTTTCCAGTACACGTATGAACGCATTAAACTTTTCATTCTGGTGGCACAAAGATGTCCTGTGTGAAAACCCTTTAAGATTTTCTTTGGAGGGTTGCTGGAATAATTACTCTCTTTCGATATAATACCTGATCTAACCAGAACCGGTGTTTCAATGTGATTATGCCATTAGCCTGTCCAGTTCGGGATATTTAACCATTTGGAAATACTGGGCGCATTATGTATTGTTCTGGGATAGAGCACGTCTAGAAACCACTGGTACCGATACACCCTCAGTCTTCGTTAAAAAAGGAGTCAAGTTAAAACCCTGATGTAACACCTGGGGTCTACTGTCTATTTTATCGTTTGCCCTGACAGCAGTTCAAAAAATGTCAATGGTTCTACACAAAGTCTTCATCACTATAAACAAATCATCCGTATGGTTTTCGGACAACATAATTTTTTGTGTGAAACTCATACGTAGAAATCAACGGAAAAGTCCATTATAAGGATGTTGCAATATATATATATATATATATATATATGCGTGCATAACTAGCAGGCCATCCGGTGTTACCCAGTCGTAAAATACGCTTAATATGATATTTTAATTCATACAGATGTCGTATTTATTATTTTATCGAGCCAAGTCTCTATTGATTATATTGATTATTATATTGTGCCCAATATATAGTTGTGATTTCTAAAGTTTTTAATAAAAACGTATGACACGGGTACCATAAACAAGAATCGAAACCAAAACACTTAGCTCTCCAGCGTTATTTGTTACCATCTGAGCTAACGACAGATTAATATCAAAACCCTTAAAAATTTACTGACTAATCTATAAATATATGTTTTAACATGCGTAGAAGATAGATAAAGTCATTTAATATATATATATATATATATATATATATATATATATATATATATATTTGCACAGGTCAAATATTAAAATCTGAAAGAAATAAGAGGGGGAAAAAAAAGAGGGGAAATTGAATCTAAAAAAAAAAAATCATTCATCCAGATTGTAAAATCCGGTCAAGAGAGAGGTGTGTGTGTGTGGGGGGGGGGGAAATCACAGGGTTTGTTAGATAGCTGAAAAAAAAAACAAAAAACAAAAAAAAAACAAACAAACAAATCCAGAAAACAATGTTAAATGATAAACTATTAAAATTGATACTATATATTTCTTTGAATGTTTGTAGTAGTAGAATTTTATAGGGCTTCGGTGTCAAATATAAAATATATCCTTTTCAAAGAACTTTTAAAAATCTTGTTCGAAAAAAATTAAAACCTTTTTCACTTAAGTATAGTCTAATGTTTAAAAAAAAGAAAATTATTGGTCAATGTTGGAAAAAATCTAACGCATACAATGCGTGTGCATTGCTTCTCTTTCTATCCATGAGATAGATAAACACCATCGCTCTGACAAGATCATAAGTTAAAAGGAGTCTGGGCCTCGTGTTGCCACATGCACCAAACATACATGAAAAAAATTACACCAGTCAAATGTAAAAGTCGTGGGGCTCAGAAGAACGATCCGAGGGTCATGATTGGCATGGATATTCTTGATAACCAATAAGAGATTCCAAACAGCGTCCTGCAAATATTGACCATTGTTATTTTAGGTAAAAGAATACAACAAACCAACTACAGGTAAATAAATATGATCAACACAAATCAAAGATCATGCAGGAGAAGAAATAGACTATAAAGGAAATTAAATTAGTAATTGAGTTCTATTACAAAAGTAATCGCCATACAAATAGGCTTCGTTTCATATTTAGATCATAATCCTGAAATTATGCTATCGATTTTCAAAACATCGATATATATTAGAGAGAGGTAGTTTTCTGTCCGTCTACACATTCACGGATAGACTTGTTTAGGTGAATCAAAGATTTTCTTTCCGGAGCAACCATCACTAATGGGTTTCTATTCAAACGAAAACGCCGATAATGTTCTTCCTGCTGTGTTGAAAATACACATGGAACGCTATGCCAGGCTAAACTCAGTTGGATATCAGAACTGCTGGCAATCTCCCAAAAGGACAGGAATCTTTCTTTCACACACGTGTGTGTGTATGTGTGTGTGTGTGTGTGTGTGTGTGTGTGTGTGCACGTGCACGTGTGTGTAGAAAAGTTCGGATAAAATTCGACAAAATGTAGAAAGATTAAGTAAAAAAGAATACACACAGAAGAAAACAAATAATATCGACTCCATGATTTTTATGAATAGATTTTATCGGAAATAAGTGAAAAAATAGTTTTTGTTGCTGAAATTTACACGAATGACATTAATAGTAATGGTAGAAAAAAAAAAAGAAGAAAAGGTGGTAGACATAAAAAATGATAAAGGGAAATCTCAGATGATGGCGAAAAGTGACCCGTGTCAATAACATAGTGGAAAGGAAAAATCTATAAAATGTCTAGTTCGAATCAAGTATCGATATGTCAAACTGATTGCTTTTGAAGGTAACTTTATATGCTAGATAAAAGAGAATATAAACATTTATTGACGTATTGTTATATTTTTGGAAGCTTATACACAGGCGGCAAAAAGAAAGTTCGCACTCGTAATTTTTTCAAAACTTCAAATTTTGATTGGCCTTTTATTCTTCTATAATTTTACCTGTTCATATTTGACTTTTAATTGAAATATTCTAGTGTTCACGTCAATTTAAAAAATATAACTTCAAATTGAGGAGGCAAAAAGAAAGTCCGCACAATGGAAAATTGTTATTTGAATGTAACTTTAGGACATTAATGCAACACAAATACAACAGAAACACAATGAACTAGTTAATATTTAGTAGCATGGCCCTTCTGCAATTTGACAGCCTGCAATCTTTTTGGGAATTCCTTAAATTAGACTGCAGCAATACTCCGGGGAAAGGTCATCCCACTTTTCTTTAATTGTTGTCCAAAGTTCTTCCAAATTTGAAATTTTATCATTGCGTAGCTGTTGTTTGATGTAATGCCGTACGTTTTCGATAGAATTGAGGTCTAGAGATTGTGCAGGCCGATCCAAACACGAAATATCATGCTCTTCTAGGAACCTCTTGACATTGGCAGCTGTGTAAATGGGAGCATTATCCTGCATGAAGATAGGATTATCATCCAAATTTTGACCAAAGTTGGGTAGAAAATGATCAGTCAACATATCAATGTACTTGGTCGAATTAATTCGACCTTGCAAGCGAACTATAGGCTCTGAACCATTGGTACTAATAATGCCCCACACCAAAACTGAACCTTCACCACCTTGCAGCGTTGAAACTGAGCACCTAGGGTTAAATTCTTCGTCTTTTCTTCGACGGACCTACTGCCTACCATCACTGCCTAGCCTATTGAACTTGCTTTCGTCGCAAAAAAAGCACCTTTGACCAATATGAAGAGTCATGATCTTCATTGCATCGGACGACGGTGCTTTCTGTTCTTTACAGAAATCATTGGCTTGCGTCTTGCAACATATCCTTGCAAATTAAATTCCTTTGGTCTGTTCTTGAAAGTAGAAAGAGAGCACTTTTTAACAATATTGCACTGTTGTTGGATTTGGGGAGCCGTTTCAAATCTGTTTCTTAGGCTGCGGATCTTGATAGCATTGTCTTCCCTGTTAGAAGTAACTCTAGTACGACCAGATTTATTGGCATCACGAACACTGACGGTGTTTTGGTGCTTTTGTACAGTCTTTCGTACCGTTCTCTCATCACATTTCAATCTGCGGCCGATTTCTTGATTGGATAAAGCAGAAAGGTGGAGATTAATGAGCTCCTGACGATCACTAAGAGGAAGTCGTGGCATATGGACTAAATGTTACGTTGTTTAACCTGGAACAATAACAATTACCATTACAGATGCTTTGTTGTCTGTTAGTAGATATTTTAAACTGATAATTTAAGCTGATTTTAAGCGAATTTGCTGCTGCGGACTTTCTTTTTGCCTCCTCAATTTGAAGTTATTTTTTTAAATTGATATGAACACTAGAATATTTGAATTAAAAGTCAAATATGAACAAGTAAAATTATAGAGAAATAAAAGGCGAATCAAATGAGGTATAGGTTGTTTTAACAGTTACATTAAATTTAGCTTAAATTTGCAGTTTTTGAAAAAAATGTACAAGTGTGGGCTTTCTTTTTGCCGGCACCGTAGGTGGAACACAAAATTTAATTAAAAATAACTCGAATGGGAAACATTAATATATTTCCAATATTCCGAGACAAAGATCTCTTCTTCAAAGCAAATCCAGATTGTTTTTTTTTTTTCGTATCGGTTGTTACTTAGACAAGGAGACAAATAGGAACAAAAATGATAGACAATATATTTGATTCGATTGTAGGTCTTGAAAGGAAAGTGAAAAACAAAGATTACAGAAGAAATAACAGTACTTATGTACTAAAATAATAACGTTATTATTTAGAAACCAATCTTTTTTTATATGCGGAGGGGATGGGGTTTTGTATTTACACCTGATAATTAAATAAACAAAAATACCGTCAGACTTTACATATAACTTGAAAATACTATAAAAATGGCACGGTACCTTCTCCGTATAAGTACTGAAATAACTTTTGATATTTGTAATAATAGCAATTACTCGAATCTATAATTTCATGATATTTGTAAATAAGAAAAATAGTATTTGGATTATTTTCATCTTTAGTGTTATTCGCGCGTTACGTGCTCCATGTGTAGTTTGTCGAGCTCAGGAATCTTTCTGTTGAATTGAGAATTCGGAACAGAACCCTTTATTTAATCTATGGGGTAGCATGTTCTCGTTCCGTCAGCCATAACTGGGTAGAAATCTTAAGTAATTCGTATTTCCATTCTTCGTATCACCCGCACTGAAGATTGACCCTTCAACCCCCAGAAGAGCCTCATTTACAACTTCATTAACAAGTACTTTATCCGTTACGCCATGGATCGTTGCAGAGAATTCTAGTATGAATTTTAGGAACCTTAAACATATTTTTGTTTTCTTTCAGATGCACAATCTTACTACTTTATACACACACACACACACACACACACACACACACACACACACACACACACACACACACACACACACACATATATATCATTCCAGGTTAATATTTTCCAGGGATGAAGAAACCAATGAAGTTTTAACGAGGTTAATGCAAGAGTGCTCAATACCAAAGCAGGGCAAGGTATACTTTTATTTGTTTTACATAAGGATTAATATGTTGCTACGCATTCAGGAGTATGTTTTGGTCAGCCAGTTACAAGTAACTAGAGATCGATTCAGGTGATATTGCTTATACAAAATTCAAGCCCATAATTAAAATGTTACAAGAGTTTCAAGCACAAAATTCATCAGGAGGTCACATGGTGTTCAAAATAAAAATAACGGCATTTAATATATGTGTAAAAAGAAAAAAGGAGGGGGAAGAATAAAAAGCAAAATAGAGAGAAAAATATATTTTGTTAATGGTTATCTTATAGATATTGACTTTAAGAAATGTGAAAACACCATCTCAAAATCACTATTCGTTTTTATAACATCACGCTGTCACCTTGAATCGTATTTTCACTATGTCTACAGTCGCTGATTCGACCTTGCCGGAAATAAAATAAATAAATAAAAGTGAGAGGACAAGTGATTGATCGCAGACTACATCGGACCATTTTTGGACCTCAGCGCGGAGACGCTCCCAAAACGAAGAAATCACTAGAGGGAGACGCAACGCAGCTTTTTAATGATGACAGAAAAACAAAATTGTCAGTTAAATTAAAACAAGTGAAGCATGCATGGTCCACGTAAGTGCACAGTGAACGAGGCATCAAAAATGACGAAGTTCAGTATTTGCCCCCCCTTTAGTCCCAAAAGTCCCCAGGGAACGTCAAATCCCGGTGAAAATGAACAACCGGTGCAGTTTTGGGCCTTAACATATGTAAATTCTAGTTCTGCACCATGCAAAAATAGAAATGACTAAGTTCATCACTTGCACCCCCCCCATTTAGCCCAAAAGTCCCCAATGCCTTAACATATTTAAATTTGAGTTCAACACCATGCAAGACTGCTAAATAGACATACACAAAAGTTTTGGACAAGTATGGTAAAATAGTTCCAAAAATGGAGTGTTTTTATTAGCTCTAAAAGAGACCCTGAGGCACACCCAAGAGTTATCGCACGCAAAGTATAGACAAACAAAATTATATAGAAATCAGTTAGTTACAATTTTTCAAAAAGTTTTATAAAAATCCAAGGCATCAATTTTTTTTTAACAAGCACAAAAGTGTCAATTTTAGGAATTTTAATCCGAAAGGCACCCCTAGGGGGGGGGCAACCGGAGTTTTCCCGGAAAATCCGTTCTGCTTCGTTTTTACTCATATCATGTTTAATGTTTGTGCAAAATTTAAAAAAATTCCAAGGCGTAGTTATTGAGAAAAGCGCGGACAGACGAATGGACAAGGGTAAATTTACAGGTCCACCCTCCTTTAGTCGGGGGGGAAAATACGATTATTAATAAAGCGTTAATTGGATTGAAATAAAAAAAAAAATCACAAATTGTTAAATCTAATACTATTGTATTAACAGTTTGATTTAACGTTTCTGAACTTTTTTTCTGATAAGGATTGATTATTCGTATTTGGTTTCTTCAAACTATTGTTCTCATCTAGAGTGATCCACAAGGACCCATGACGTAACGGATAAAGTATCTGGTACTATTCAACCGTAAAATTAAATTCTTATGCAAGTTAAAGGCTTAATTCTCAGTGCGAGTGATACTCTAAATACGATTGCGAATTACGTAGGACTTTTGCCCCATCATGGCGGACGGAATCAGAACCTGCTATTTCCGTTGATTAAATGAAGGGTTAGGTTCACATTTCCGCGCACGTAATGAAGACCGAAGGTTATATCGACCGAAACGTTATACGAATAATATCGAGGATGAGAACAGTAGTCAGAAGAAATTTATAATAAGCTTAATTTAATTTTATTAGATTTTATTTAATGGTGAACGAAATATAAAAATTAATCCAATGAAATAAACAATTTAATTAAAATTAATAACTACAAAATTAAAAATAAGAAAATTAAAATTCGATAGTTTCTACATTCGGGCAATGTTGGATAAATACAGCCAGTAAATAAAATATTAAATAATCGTCTATCTTCAGTATATTAGGTTCAGCAGTCATATTTCAAGATAGCTGAAAAAAAAAAAAACTTCCTAATTTTAAGAGGAATATTATTTTCTGCGAAATAAGGGATATTTTTATGGTTATATGAAAGCGACATAATGCATAGTCTAAAGGTATTTTTGTAAATACGTCAACATATTGGCTTAATATCGCTAAAATAAGTTTATTTCTAACTTGTGATATGCACCCGGTTGGAAATAAAATATTTTTCTATTTGATGTAACTATATTAACTGCTTAATGATGAAAGAATAAAAGGTAAATCCAATGAAATAATTGATAATGTTTAAACGAAAATTAAAACTCCATGATATCTACATACTGTCAATGCTGGACAAATACCGTTAGTAAATAATGAAATATTAAATATTCGCTTACCTTCAACATATCATGCTTGGCATTCAAAACAAAAGATGGCTACCAGAAACGAAGCTCGTTAGTTCCGCAGTTAAAATTCAAAATGGCTTCCATTTTATATGCAGTGACCCTGATGTAATAAAAATACTTTCTCTGATAACACGAAATTTCGATGGGACCAAGTAATGGAAAAATCATCCGGAAGTAAATTTTATCTTTTTAAAAAACGAAAGATAATCGACCGTACAAGAAGAAGAAGAAAAAAGAAAAGAAATATCTAGTTTTTAGGAACGAAGCAACTGATAAAAAACAACTCCGAAAATCAGATAATATACTTTCATTTATTAGATAACAGACCCCTATTGTATTCATTTATAAAAAGAAAAGTTTTACCCTTTTAAGATTAGGATGTTTGAAATTTAAGCTCCATCTGTTTTCCTAGTAAATTTGTCATTAGATATATTTACAAAAATTATTATATTTTCTTTGCTATCTTAAGGAAATATGTCCATTGATAAAAAATAATTAATAGAACTCATTTGAGTAATTGGCGGGGGGAGGTAAATGAAGAAGATAAAGAAGTGGATACTGATATGGATTGCTGAGCTGGATGTATCAAGTTCAAATCCTGTCGGTTCCATAGCACCACTTTCACTAACATATGTTGGCAAACTTCATGTGGTCCTTCCTGTAAGTACCTGATTCTATAAAGAACTGAGGAAACTAATACCGACAACAGAATAAAGCCGATCAAAACAGACTCATAAGAATTTACTTTTACTAAATTGTCTCCCTTTAACGAATATTCATCAGAGGAGTGGCGTAGTGGCGTCAGAATGTAAATCGAAATTAACGTAACATCAACATTATACACTAGAAATAACACATGCATATTTTTACTGGATATTTTAAAAAGTATAAGTATTAATAGTATTTTGTAATTATTAAATTTATAAATATAAATAAACGTTTTTATTATTTCATAATATGCAAGAGCATCCTTGCAATAACGTATCTAAGTATAAGTGGTGGCTTTTAAAACCTCTTTTTGTTTGTAGGAGTTCGACTAATCGTTTCTATTAAGTTCGAATATAATTAAGAAAATAGGTCAATTACAAAGAAATACAAATTGTAAAAGTGTTATAACTGGGATCTTGCGCTGGTAAATAGCGATTGTTTACTAGCATGAATTTTGGATTAGTCTTACATCAGTACATGTTAAGATAAGCTGGCAGCATTTAATATACGTAGTTGCAGGTGGTGTGATTGAAGTGGGGGTCAAAGTTTAGATTCCTAGATAAAACATGTTAGAAATGTAGGGGGAAGGATATGACGATATGAGGAGGTGATGACGTCACGCCGTTAAGGAGAAGAACACAAGCATTTAAAAACCTCAGCTGGGAAACGAGACAGACGAGATGTGGCCGACAATATAGAAATCTAAGTAAATGTTGTCTCGAGACTCTGCCCGTGCGTTGCCATCATGAAGACTAAGTTAACAAAATTAAGCAAATAAATAATTAGATAACCTAGTGGCAAACGGAAACATACCCAGTTGTAGGTAGCGTGATTGAAGCAGAGGGTCAAAGATTAGCTCTCTAGACAAAGCGCGCTAGAAATGCAGGAGAATAATATATAAGATGATAGAAAGCGCATCACGTGTTTGAGGAAGAACAGAGAGTTTCTAGCCAGTCTCTCGTTGAGGGCGGTATAGACGAGATGCATCCAACAATGTAGAAAACTAGGTGAACGTTAGCTTGACACTCTGTCCATACGCCGCAATCATCAAAACTAAGTTCAAAAAATTAAGTAAATAGATAATTAGTTACGTGGTCTCTCCTCCAAAGAAAAACTCTCTAAATAAAACCTTTGAAATCCCAGCAAGTCTCTATAGTGTTTTCATGCACGTGTTCTAGTTAAATAGACGAACGAAAAGGTAACCAACCACGAAGCGACTACGGCCAGCCATGAACGACGACAGGAAGCGACTATAAAAGACCAGCACGTAAACACTCTGTGCAACGTATGCATAAGATTTTATTTTGTTGATTCGTTTTTCTTGATCGCACCGGAGCAAAAACACGCATATGCAAAAGTACACAGTTATAAAAAGACCACGTACTTCCTCTCATTTAACTTTTAAAATGTAAAAAAAGAATGTCTGGATACCCTATCCCCTCCTTCACAAGTTTTCAGGAATATTTAATCATCAGGAATATTTAATCACCAGGAATACTTAATCACCAGGAATATTTAATCACCAGGAATACTTAATCACCAGGAATATTTAATCACCAGGAATATTTAATTGCCAGGAATACTTAATCATCAGGAATACTTAATCACCAGGAATATTTAATCACCAAGAATACTTAATCACCAGGAATATTTAATCACCAGGAATATTTAATCACCATTTTATTTTAATTCTTAAGTTTAAAAGGCAGTTTTTATTTTCTTCGTTGTGTAATATATTTACTTATTTAATCTCTAAACCTTTTATAATTTTTCTGTTGTGTCTATTTCACATGACTCCCCTGACGTTGGTTGAAAGGAAATTTTCCCAGGAGACAAAATTGTTTGTCTGCTCCACTCTACCTTTTTCGTAGTCAGTCATGTTTATTTCGTGTTGAACCGGCTCGTCTGGTTGAGTTGTGATGACCGTAAAAATAAATTTTATAGTTCCATATTTTCATCATCATTTTTCCAAGCCAAGAAAAAACATTACGCATAGACCGTGGTATCAATTGTCGCTCTTTTTATATAACTAAACTCTACCCCAAAGCAATGGTGACTCAACACGTGTAGTTCTGCTGAAATCAATCTCCCTTTTTTTGTGCCCAAACCGATGTATGATAAATTTACACACACACACACACACACACACACACACACACACACACACACACACGCGCGCGCGCGCGCGCGCACACACACACACAACTCCTCCACGAAAAAAACAAAAACAAAAGAAAAAACGCTTTTTTAGCTACTTTAAAATAACGTATGAACTTAATATATATATATTTTTTTCTGTTGAGAATTGTTGATTGTTGAAAAAATGTCTCATCTTCTGACACCGTGCCTATTTCTTATGGACTCTTATTCTTAACAGATGTCCGCTTGGCGCTTGTCTCTCTCTGTCCCTCATTTTTTTACTCAGTAAAAATGACCTAAATATCCAATGTTTCATTCTCACTGAAAATTATTAGCAAAAGTTAACCTTCTTACAGAATGTGTAACACACACACACACACACACACACACACACACACACACACACACACACACACACACACACACACACACACACTGACTTTGATTACAGGTTGGCATTTTGAAATATCACATTTTGAGATACATCATTTTCTAAATTAATACAGATGCTGTTTTATTTACAACAAAATTAGTTTAGACTATATCGTAATTCAAATACAGCTGTTTATATATATATATATATATATATATATATATATATATATATATATATATATATATATATATATATATATATACGATACATATATATGATATATTACGATATATGTACATATATATTACGATACTACGATACACACACACACACACACACACACACACACACATATATATATATATATATATATATATATATATATATATATATAATAGTTTCCACACATTTAGAATAGTTTTAAATACAACATTGTCAGTTTTACATTTATAAAAAGTTAGTTTCACATACCCCCCCAGCTTATTTCGCATCTACAAAATCAACAGTTTTACATATCACTAACAATCAGTTTCACATATATAAAACAGTTAGTTGCATCTATCTAAAACTGTAACAGAGCGCGAATGCGCGTATGGTTGCTGTATGTAAATGACCGAGCCGTGTGCGAAGTGACGTCACGGCAAGGCAAGAAAAAAGATTATACGAAGAAAAACGTGTGCTGACAATCATGTTTTATTCGGGAAAGTACCCGGAAATAAATGCCATTGTTTCAACAGGTAAAAGGGAGCCGAGTTATGTTTTTGTCTTGGTCTTTTTTTTTTGCGATGGAGTCTACAAAGTGTTGGGTCCTGATTGTCTACATGTTAACAAGTGTGTAAACGTGTGTAACGTTACATAAGAGTAAGATTAACATTTATAAAATATTATTTTTGCATATGAGAATAAAAAATATCATTCTTATATATATATATATATATATATATATATATATAAGTAGGTTGTAGTTTGCTTGAAGCATTGTTGAAGAAAATTATAAGGTAAAATTAAAAGCCAAGAACAATGCGAGATTTTTTTTTTTATATAGAGTAAAATTAAATGCAAACAAAAGAAATAAAGTTCTTTTTTTTTGTTGTTTGTTTTTTCTTTTTCACACAAATTTTAACTCTAAACAACAGTCATTTTTTTTTCTGTTGTATTCAATGGTGATATAAATCTCAATATATTTCAGACTTATTAGTCCATTTTCAAGAGAAGACAGCGGAGTTTGCCACGTGATACCGCGGAATATAGAACAAAAAATGACGTTAGGGGAACGTTAAAATAAATCAGTTGATGTTTGAAATACTTGTTGCGTTTGTGAATCAAGGGAGATGACTATTCAAGCAAGGTTTTTTTTTTTTAATTATTGTTTTTCTTATGTTTTAAACTTATATTATAAAAGCGGAGCTCAATTCCAGTCTATTGTTTAGTGTGGGAGTATTTTTTGAAATAATTAAAGATTCGAGGATACGGAGTTGACCTACGTTTCTTGAAGAAGCAAGAATGTTGATGTGAAAATCTGGTTCTGAATTAATGCAAGTGCGAATATGTTTATAGAACGACGAAGCAGTAGTGTTTAAGTGCTCTTTAATGCGGTGATGAAGCAATCTGGTAGTGCTTCCGATGTAAGATGCACTGCATTTAGCGCATTGTAGGTCGTAAACAACGTGGTTCTTAAAGCATAAACCTGTGTGTGATATTGGGCAATTAGAGAGTGAACAAGGGGAAGGTGTATGCGATGGATGTTTTCGGTTGAGCTGTTGTCTTAAAGTAGATCCAGTGTGGATGAGTTGAATGTTGAGCCCCTCGCTGCGGATGGCTTTTCGGATTGAAGATGAGATTTTGTCACTGAGGAAGGGTAGTTTTAGAAAACGATTGTTAGAGAAGGGTCGGGTGTTGCGTTTTTTCTTTTTAAGTGAGGATAGGATCGTATTAGGGTAGCCGTTTAGTGAGAGGGTCTGTAGGAAATTGTTAGTGTGTGTATGTTTGTCGGAGATGTTAGTGCATTTGTCTTGTATGCGTGAGATTTCGGCATGTGCGTAGTTTAGTTTGTCCTTGAGAGGTAGCGCAGATTTGAAATGTACGAAGAGGCGTTTGCTGGCGGGTTTTCTGTAGAATTCAAACATCAACTGATTCTCCTAACGTCATTTTTGTTCTATATTCCGCGGTATCACGTGGCAAACTCTGCGGCTACTTTTCCAATTTTGAACACTCTTCCGCTGTCTTCTCTTGAAAATGGACTAATAAGTCTGAAATATATTGAGATTTATATCACCATTGAATACAACAGAAAAAAAAAAATTACTGTTGTTTAGAGTTAAAATTTGTGTGAAAAAGAAAAAACAAACAACAAAAAAAAAGAACTTTATTTCTTTTGTTTGCATTTAATTTTACTCTATATAAAAAAAAAATCTCGCATTGTTCTTGGCTTTTAATTTTACCTTATAATATATATATATATATATATATATATATATATATATATATATATATATATATATATATATATATGAATTTCACGTATAAAACACTGATGTTCACATATAGTCTTTAAAAAAATGTTTGACGAGAGTACGATTTCTTATCAGGCATGAAACTGTCAACTTGAGTTGGTTAGGGTTCATACCAGTTCAAAAATACATTCTCAATAATCAGTTCAAAAGAATCTGGGTCATTCTTTTTTAGTAGGTGACTTTGATTCCGACGGATTAGGATATAGCTCCGCGCAGTTCTCCCAGGATTCACCTTCCCTTATTGAGAAATAGTCCGTTTATGACTAATCGATGTAGGCACCTTTACAGGGGAATATCGACGAATCTTCTCTCGCACTTTTTGTCGGCCCGAGTGCACATGCCTTATTGTGCGTTGACTTTTCAATCCCCACCTTCCGACCTTGTATCCCATCGTCCCGTGGGTGAGAGGGAGGTAAATGGCGATTACTTTTGCTTCAAGGTTCTTCAATACCCGCTCAATATTTATTTTCCTACTTCTATCCCCGCAGGAAAATGGTGAAGTGTAGTACTTTATAGGCGTTCCCTATGACACCATGGTTTTCTTTTTTAATATTAAGAAAGTAAATTTGCGTGTCTAATAGGAAAATGGTTTTACCTTGCTGAAGCTTTCCAGATGGATTCTTGAGAAATAAAGGGGAGGGCAAAAGACGTTTTCTCGCACCGTGTCCCCTTCCTTCCCCACCCAGTCCTTATTATGATTCACCGAATATCCGTCTGCCCGCCATTTCAATTCCGATCCCAAGTGAAACTTCCGGAAATTATTAGGATCACCCAAGATAGAAGGCTTAAACAATGTTTGCTTCTTCTTTTTCAAAAGGAAAATATTTTCGCTGCCAATAAAAATAATTCGAACTAGCCACGTTTGCAAGGGAGGTAATTATATTCTTATATAAACAGATCAAAGAGAAAATAAAACAATTATATATATTTATGTTACTTTTTTTTTTTTAAACAACAGTATCTAATATATTTATTTTATTGTGGGTTATTATCCTCATCTTAATAGTTGTTGTCGTTTCACCACGTTTCGGCCTATTCATCATCTGGCCTTCTTCAGGTGTTTGATCGTGACGAAATAGAAATTCTGTATCCTCAGTCATTACTGCCTTCCGTAGTTGTCGTCTCTACTAATCCTCTGGGCTGCTTTGGGTAGAATTAAAACTTCTATTTTCAGACAATGCTTACCTGGAACGGTTCCACCCGATGAAGGCCAGAGGATGAATTAGCCGAAAAAAAAAAATCTGAATACACAAATTATGAAGCCTCATCTCAAACCGTATTTACTTTTCTTTATATTAATTTTTACTATTGTATTTATTCTCTCCCTCCCTCCCTCACACACACACACACACACACACACACACACACACACACACACACACACACACACACGTATATATATATATATATATATATATATATATATATATATATATATATATATATATATATATTAGTAGGAATACCACACGTTGCCCGGGATTGAATGATGTTCAACAAATTTTTCGTCCTTCCATATTTTTATTGTCATTGAAATCGGTTAAATCGCCAATTTTTCAACGAAATCGATTGACTGCCTGCTCTGTTTTTGAACCTATTACAGTGCACCGGGATGAAGCTTCACATGTCCCCCCCCCCCGCGCAGTGAATTAGTCCACAATACATTCTAGTTTACATTGCACTGTAGAGAGTCTACTTTTAATTTTATAAAATTATTCTATTTATATATAATAGCTTGAATTAAAGTTTAAAATGCAAAAGTCAGATCACATGATTCAATTATGCTCTAAACAGAAACATTCATTTTGTACGCGCACCTATCATATCAAAAGACTTACTGTTGATTTCATATGCCTGGCCTTACCGCTTGTGCGGTGACAATGGCTTGAATTTAAGTTTAAAATGAAAAAGTCAAGTATCATTATGCAATTGCGCTTTAAACAGAAACATTCATTTCGAACGCGCCCGTGTCATATCAAAAAACCTACTGTTGATTGTATATATATATATATAGCTTTTTGGCTTGTGTGGCAATAAAACTTCTCAAATGCACTTGTAATGTTAGGTTGTGTAAGGTGTTAACTTTGGTCCAAATCGCCTGTTTTTTTTTTTCATCTAATTATTTCGATTATCAATTACTGATACTTATCAAATTCGATTATCAATTATTGATACTTATCAAATTCGATTATCAATTATTGATACTTATTAAATTCGATTATCAATTATTGATACTTATCAAATTCAGTTATCAATTATTGCTACTTATTAAATTCGATTATCAATTATTGATACTTATCAAATTCAGTTATCAATTATTGATACTTATTAAATTCGATTATCAATTATTGATACTTATCAAATTCGATTATCGATTATTGATACTTATCAAATTCGATTATCAATTATTGATACTTATTAAATTCGATTATCAATTATTGATACTTATCAAATTCGATTATCAATTATTGATACTTATCAAATTCGATTATCAATTATTGATACTTATCAAAGACATCCCTATACAAAACCTATTTAATAACAGTATTAGGCAAATAAATTAGATTCGTGTGAAAATTCATAAAAATTTAGCCCAGTTGTTTTAGAGTTCGTAGGGAATGAATTCCAAGACACACACAAAGTTCCTTTTAGGTAATAGTATAAGGACTCAGATAGATATATGCACAGGCTTGGAGTCTATATTCATAGAACGCTCCGCGTGGACTAGAGAGCAACGTCTTGAATCAGATGACCAGGATTTTATGTGCTCTCGACTAGCCTTTCATCATGACATTAGTCACTTATATTTTCTTTATTGTTCTCCCTCAAGTCAGGACTGTACCCTAATCGATCATTCTCTGATAGTATAGATACAGCATTCTCCTTTGATAGTAACGTCCAAATACATGTGTTTGGTGATTTTAATGTCCACCATAAAAATTGGCGTAGTTGCTCAGGTTGCACAGATGCGGCTGGACGCTCTATTTATAGCTTCCCTATAGCCCATTCACTCACACAGACAGTCATGTTCCCAACTCGCCTCTCAGATCGTGAATACCAGCAGGCTTCACTTCTAGACCTATTCCTCACTACAGAACTCGAGGATTGTATAACTAATGCCCACAGTCCACTTGGAAACATAGCACTTAAATCCCAACCCCAAAGTGATGAGCCATTGCTCAAAACGATAGGGCTGACTGGGAAACAAACCATCATAGAACACATCAGAGATGCCTGATGTACCGATATCTTCTCTCTTCCTGCTGAACAGTGTGCCAATAAGATAACTGAATGGTGCAAAGCGGACATTGAAGCATATATTCCTACACGGAAGTATTATAGAAAGCCCTACTCACCCCGTTTGTTTACCACAGATTGTGCAGCTGCCATTGCACAAAAGCAGCATGCATTCCACCGTTTCGTACGTCATAAGTCAAATACAAATAGGCAAAACTTTATAGATGCGAGAAATTATTGTAAGAGAGAAATAGCCACAGCCAAAAGAAGGCATGCTGAAATAATCAGAGAGCGCATAGAATCACAGAAAATATTAACGTGATTTCTGGTAAATCTATAATAGTGTAGTGAATAAAGGACAATCAGTAATTCTCCCGCTATGCATGCACGGCAACAGAGAAGACAAAATTGTTTGCCCGGTGATTTGCCCCCAACTCCACCTTAGAGCCAACAAATAACTCTCTCCCAAATTTTCCTATATGGGCTGAAGCCACACTTATCAAAAACTTATTACGTTGGACTTGAAGACAACCATATTATAATCAGTTATATCAATATATATATATATATATATATATATATATATATATATATATATATATATATATATTCCAGAAAGGTGTCAGCAACTTGGAAATCCATCACCTTATGCATATGCAAATAATCACGACTGACAGTTTCCACAGTCTCTGTACTAATCTTAACCTCTTGAACTATTTCGTCGATAGTGATGCATCAATCTTCCAAAATGGCAGACTTAACTTGACTGACAGATGCCTCATCAATGGCAGAAGGAGGCGACTATGTCTGAGAGTTGTTTTCACAGATTTACGGTCATGTTTGAATTCACGATGCCAGCTTTTTATAGGGTCATATTATGTGGCATCATTACCATACGTTCTTTTACTTCATGAAAACTTTCCTGTGATGTGCCTCTTTTCAAATACAAAACCTGGATCACTGCACAACACTGAACAGACTTAATCCAAACGCCTCTAAATCAGAAATCACACCTAGTTCAGAGCTGTGGCATCATTACCATACGTTCTTTTACTTCATGAAAACTTTCCTGTGATGTGCCTCTTTTCAAATACAAAACCTGGATCACTGCACAACACTGAACAGACTTAATCCAAACGCCTCTAAATCAGAAATCACACCTAGTTCAGCGCTGCAATTTGCTACACAACCCATAGAGTTGTAAATCATTCCTTATACAAATTTTCAGCAAGATCAACAACTTGAAGTGGGCCAAGGACATTACTTATTGAACGTTCTCTGATAATAATCTACAGAAATATGGATCGCAAAACACAGGAAAACACGGTCATTCTATATGCAAAAATTATTTATTTGTCATACACAATCAGGTGTAGGTTGCCAGAAGTTAAGACAATAAAAGGAATTAGTTAAATGTCGGCCGTCGAGAGATTTTCTGGAATCAGTATAGCTTCAAGTGTAGATAGCCGTGCTTAGAGTGTCTAATCGTAGAAGAAACTTTTTTTCCACATCACTCCTAGAGATATATATCATTGCACATGCAAAATTTCATCTAGAATGAAAGTAAAATTTTAAAAGGAGTTCAATGTTGCATTAAAGACTTTTACAGTAATATTGTTTGCGTTCGCACCAGCCATTCATTTTATTTATAATTCAAAAACCGAAAATTCAAACTAGAAATAAGAATATAAGTTACTAGAAAGCCGCCCGGCGTTGATCGGTCATAAAATACGCATAAATATTATATTTTAATTAATGCAAAATTCTTATTATAAACAGATATACCATATGTATTAAACGTAACGTTAAATTCCTTAAAAAAAAAAAATGAAGTAAAAATAAACAATCAAACCCCCCCCCCCCCAAAGAAACTGAAACATGTGCCTGCGAGTATTATGTTTTTTCTAAACAGTTCACTTCTTGTAAAAAAAAAAAAAAAAAAAAAAAACTCGAGCTGAGATCGAAACCGAGACGCAAAGGCAGTAAGTCAAGTACGATAACCATTAGACCAGCATGACGCGACTTTTACAAAATGTTTTTTAATCTTCTTATTCTTAACATGCGCATTCGTGAAACAGTTGAAAACAGATAAAAATCTGATCACCCCCCCCCCGCCCCAAGTATCAATTTTTCGATTTTGACCCCTTCGCTGCTTTTTTTCCGGATGAAAACCTATTCAAATGTTTTTCACACATCTGAATATTCTATATACCAAATTTCAAGTCCGTAGATAAAAAATTCGTTGAGTTTATAGGTGAGAACAACACATTCTCACTTTTATAGATATACTAGCGAGGTGTACCCGGCGTTGCCCGGGTGTTTGGAGGTGTGTATGCTTTTGGGTAAGTGAAAACTCGGGGGGGGGATTAAAATAAAAAAAATGTTTTAGTAGGTAAGTATGAGAATCGAACCGGAACCCTTGAGGCAAAATTGTAAATTAAAGTGTGAAAAAAAAAAGCGTGCGACGTTAACCATTGCACCAACGCGACATACCAACGGAAACGCGTTTGAATTTATTTAATTACTTAGATTTGGCAGGTGCACGTTTTAATGACTTAATGAGGTCAACTGTTGACGGTGAAGTAGCATTTCATTTACTGCGGAACGCGGGGGTAGTGGAAAACCGGAAAAAATGCCGCCAGAATTAATTATAGGAAAAGGCTTAATCCACATGCGGCGAGCAAAAACTGTTGAATATTTATCTTCCCGAAGTCGAGCAAATTAAATAGACAGGTGAGCTCCGTTGACAACTCTGAGATATTATGATTTACATGTGATATAAAAAGTTTTAAAAAGTTGTAAGGCGAGCGACCGCTTCTCTGAAAAAAGCCTTTTGTAGACATACAGAAAAAGCGAACACACATACATACTTACATACATACATACATTTTCGCTTTTATATTTATAGACTAGCGGGGGCACCCGGTGTTGCCCGGGTGTTTGTAGGTGTGTGTGGTGTTAAATGAAAAAGAACCTGAGGGGTAGGATCGAACCCAAAGCACTGAGGCGAAGTTTGAAAATAAAATCGGCCAGCCAGAATGAGTTAGTGAAAGAAGAACCAAATTGACAGGTGCGCGCCCGGAAGTCGTCGAGCGTTACGACGACGACGTAGGTTTGTTTGTTATAAGCGAAGTAAAAAAAGAAAACAACGTTAACACTTAAGCGAGGGAAAAACACAGAAAAAACTAACGTAAGGCAAATGAACGATGAAAACAGAAAACGAACATGTGAAAAATGGCTTAAATAGGCCTGTTTCGATATTAAAATTAAAAAAATCGGTGGGTACCCGGGTGTTTTGGGGTGTGTGGTCGGGGGTGGATAAGCGAAGTAAAAAAAAAAAAAACCCCAGAAAAAACGAACGTTACGTGAAAAATGGCTTAAATAACATTGGTTCAATATTTAAATTTAAAAAATCGAAAAAAAAAAAGAAGACATCTCACACCACGATTCGAACTCAAAACGATAATAATGAACCAACGCGCTAATCAACTGACCTAACGCGACGTACACGAAATTTGCTCAGTTTTTCAACTAATTCAGGTCATGACGTCATCTGACGCATGCGTAGAACCGGTCGAGAGGGCCGTTTTTATTGACCCCCCCCCTGTAGAAAATTGTTGATTTCGGGGTGAAAAAAATGAACATTTTTGGTCAATTTTTCGATATTTTTTGAGCGAAGGATGGAGCTTCAATAGAATACCGTGTTTGTGAATTTTTGTTGCATCTGTCGAAAGTTTGTAGCAGACGCACAAACATACATACACACATACATGATGATTGCAACGTCTTGTCAGACGAGTGCCACTCCCTCAGACATTTAAAATCCATGATTCCAAATGTCTGAGGGAGTATCTATACAAATATGATGTTACAGAGACTTAGCTTTGTATGAAAGCTAATTCTCTCTCTCGGTTCAAAATGTTGATATCCAGCAACAAGCAAGAGCAAGATAGCTAGCAACAAATTAAACTGCAGACCAGCTTAATGCGAGTACTGGTCTTCCGCTTTATGCTTTTTTAAATTAGAGATTTGCTTCTCCTAGAAAGGTTGCCTTCACCACGGCTTACGGGAGCTCTCTCTACCCCAATACACATATACACACACACAAATATACACGGTGCTAGTTGGCCATTGACCCAGAAAAAGAGTTCATTCGCCCTTTGGAAGGTCTTGTTTTTAATCCTTCAGGGAGACTAGCCGCCCTCCTCACCAAACAAGTTTGGTGAGGGAACCAGTTTAGTCGCCGGTGACCCGACCATGAGGAAGGTAGTATGGGTTACATGGTACCAGTAGCATATGACATGACACGCATACATACATACATACATACATACATACATTTTCGCTTTAATATATATAGATAGATAATATGAGGCTAAAAATATACGGTTCTTTATTCATCTATTTTACTGTTTTCTTCACGAATATACCAACTCATATCTTCATCTTAAGAACCTCCAAGATGGACAATATTTTTTTTTCTTTTTTTTTATTACATTTTCACCCCAAACAAAGCAAATTGCCACTTTGGTGTAGGGGGCTACTATCAGGGGCAACAACTACTGGGGTACTATGTAGGGAGTTGAGCAGCAAGATGTCGGTTCACGTTGCACTTGAACTTCTGCACATCAGTACTGTTGGGGAAGCAGGGACCTGGAATGGAATTCCAGAGTCTAGCGGTTCTGGGGAAGAAACTATTGGAGTAAAAAGATCTTTTACATCTAGGGATCTCTATAGTGTGGGGGTGGAATTTAGCAGCCTGTCGGGTTTGTCGAGGGTGCTCACGTCGTGGGGGCACAAGTGATTGCAGTTCGTCAGAGCATTCACCACTAAAATACTTGTAGAAAAGGCAGAGGGATCCAACATTTCGTCAATGAGACAGAGGCTGAAGCTTAGATGCCAGTTTAGGACCTATCAGGTTTGCGACTCTTTTTTGAACCTTGTCAAGGAGTGAGAGACTAGTAGCAGATGCACCAGCCCAGATGTGACAGCAATACTCCATACATGGGCGAATGGTGGCCTTATAGAGGTACAGGATACTTTCGGGTGTTAGTAGTTTTCTAGCACGGTAGAGAGAGCCCACCTTTATTGCAGCAGCCCTGGCAATGCCTTCAATGTAATTGTTCCAACTCATATTTCCTGTGAACGTTAGGCCAAGGAGTTTGAAAGATGTACTCTCAGATAAAGAGTCGTTGGCCATTGCTATAGGTGGTAGAGAGGGTTTCTTGTAATTATTGAATGAAACTAGTTTAGTCTTGGTAGCATTGAACGTGACCAACCACTTTTGTCCCCATTCCACCACAGATTGGAGGTCTTCCTCTAGTGTTTCTGCCATTTCTTTAAAAATGTGTTCATTCGTCTTCCTGTCGTGCCTGCCATAGAGTGTAGTGTCATCAGCATATATACCCATCTCAGAGGCAATTTTGTCGGGGAGGTCATTTATGAATATCAGGAACAATAGAGGTCCAAGGATAGATCCCTGGGGCACCCCCGCATTTATATCATATTGTTTAGATGTATGACCGTCGAGGACAACCTGGATTTTTCTCTTATCTAAGAAGGATTTAATTATGTTAAGTATTCTACCAGTGATACCGTATGATCTAATTTTCCTGAGGAGACCCTCATGCCATACCCTGTCAAAAGCCTTAGATATATCTAGAGCTACCGCTCTGCCCTCCCCTGCTTTGTCCAGTGAATGGTATATACGTTCAAAGATCACAGTTAGGATGTCTGCTGTGGAACGGGCTTGTCTAAATCCATATTGTTTGTCAGTCAGAAGTTTAGCATCTGTAAGATGATGGACTAGAGCATGGTTAATTAAGGTCTCAAATATTTTGGCAAAAAGTGGGAGGAGGCTAATGGGGCGATAATTTGATGAATTCTTGAATACTGGTACAACAGAAGCAGTTTTCCAACAGCCCGGAAAGCAAGCTTCATTAAGGCATTTGTTGTAGAGTTTGGAGAGAACTGGAGCTACTTCGGCTGAGCACTTTTTTAGTAGCACAGCTGGGATAAGATCGAGTTCACATGCTTTTGAAGTGTCAAGGTTTTTTATGATAGCATGCACCTGAGCAGGGGTGGTTTTCAGATCGTCTAGCGTGGCGTCTGTCCGCATACGAAAGTCAGGTAGGGGGTGGTTGGAAGGGTCCAGTGTGGAGTTTGAGGCAACCCGACTGGCAAGCATGTAAGCCTTGTCGGTTGTTGAGGAGAAAACCTCGTGATTGTTGTTTAGTGGGGGAATTGTTGATTGCCCATTATTTACTAAACTGTTGTAGATTTTCCAGAAGTCTCGAGTTCCTAGTTTTTGTGCTTCGATGCGTTTTAGTGGTTTCCGTAAATTCTCTCTTAGCTGTCGGTATTTGTTTCTTAACATTATTTCTAGCTTCTATATACTTCAGTCTGTTTGAACTGGACTTATGTCGGTTAAACCTACGGTATGCATATGCATGCTGCTTTTGAGCAATGGCAGTTGCACAAGTCGACGTAAACCATTGGGGAGAGTGGGGCTTACTATAAAATTTCCGCATGGGATCATGCGCTTCAATTGCAGTTTTGAACCAGTCAATGGTCTCGTTTGCACATTGTTCAGCAGGGAGAGAAAAAATATTTCTCCATGGGGCATCTCTGATTAGTTCCCTGATGGCTTCCCAGTCAGCCTTTTTATAATATCTCGTTGCTTTGAGCACTGGCTCTTCAGTTTTGGGTCTAGAGTTTAGGGCGATTTCAACCATTATCACTGCATGATCAGCGTTCCCGAGTGGGCTGTGGGCCTTCGTTATGCAGTCATCGGGAACTGTGGTCAAAAACAGATCTAGAAGTGATGCGTGTTGTTCTTCCTGGTCAGGGAAATGGATTGGAAATGTAACAATTTGTGATAGGGAGTGAGATATAGTGAAGCTATGAGTTGTGCTGCCCGCTGCATCTGTGTAAGTAGAGAATCCAAGCCAGTTTTTGTGGTGGACATTAAAGTCACCAAATACATGTATTTGTGCGCTAGTGTCGAGGGACAGTGCGGTGTCTATGCTGTCAGAGACTTTGTTTATTATGGTGCAGTCCTGAGTCGAGGGAGAGCGGTAGAGAAAATAATAGTAGCTAATATTGTGTTGCATGTTTAGTCTAAAGCACATAAAGGCTTGATCATCTGTTTCTAAGTTTGTTTCTCTAGTCAGGGGGAGGGTGTTACGAATGTAAACTCCAAATCCGTGCATGTGTCTGTTAGAGTCCTTACGGCAGAGTGGGAGATATCCAGGCATGTTAAAGTGGTTAGAGATATTTGTGAATGCGAGCCTCAAGGGAGGAGGCAAGTTGAATTTGTTTGTCCCTAAGCCTGGTTTAAGCTTATTTTTAGATTGTACTGTCGTCATATTTTTTTTAACAAGTTTCCAATTAAGAATTATGTAACACACACACACACACACACACACACACACACACACACACACACACACACACACACACACACACACACACCTAAATACTAGCAGGACCCGTTAAACAGCGTTGCCTGGTTGAGGCAGCCCTCCCCCTTCCTCGTAAAAAATTAAAGTACGGTTGTTGTTGGTGGTGGCCAACCACAAACCTCCTTATGTTAAGAACGGCTTTCGGAATAGACATTTCCAACTTCCGCATGTTAAGAACGTCTTTCGGAATAGACACCCCCCATGTTAAAAATGGCTTTCAGAAATCAGCATAGTCAAAAACCTATAAAAGTCGTCATGTTAAAGGAACTTATGGAGGTTGAGCCAATGTAAAAATTTACCCACGAAAAGCAAAACAAAACAAAATTATTATTTTCTGTATAGAGCGACACTAATCGGTTAATATGTTTAATTTTGTTAGGTTTTCAGCACGATTGTAATCTGTAGAGAGCGACGATAATCGGATATGTTTCATTTTGTTTGTCTTATTTTTTAGCACGATTGTTATTTGTAGAAATCGACGTCAATCGGTTAATATGTTTAATTTTGACTTTTTAGCATGACTGTAATTTTTAGAGTGCGACAACAATCGGTTAATATGTTTAATTTTGTTTATTTTTCTTTCAGCACGATTGTTATTTTTAGAGTGCGACGGCAATCGGTTAATATGTTTAATTTTGTTGTTTTTTAGCACGATTTTCTTCTGTAGAGAGCGACGCCATATTGTATAATTTCTTGAATGTTAGTTTATTTATTGTAGAAGTGGATTCCGAAATATGTTGATAGTCAGGTATCAGCCAACCAAAATGAGCAGAATTTGAGATGGGAGAATTTATTATTTTTGCACCGGAAAATGGAAAGATTATGTCATGTGTATGTAGGTAATAACCATTTACAATAGTCGCAATGTAAGTATTGTAGGGAAATTTAGAATTGGTCTCGCTGTCAACTGGTAGCAGTGGGAGGACTAAATATTTATAGATAAAAACAGGGACTCCTTCCTATATAGATGTTTCGATTGTGATGGTGTTGCTCCTAGGATGCAATGTAGCATTTTATTATAATGATATAATGTGTCTAAAATTGTGTTCGAAAATTATATACGGTAGTGGCTAATAGCCTAGACGTAATGAATTAGTATATGGGATGTTATTCCAAACATAACGATACTTTGGTCCAGAGGGGAATTTCTTTTTAAATCATTACTGTATATTCGATCCAATATAATATAATAATAAACACGAAATCTGCATTAATCAAAATATCATATTTATGCGTATTTTATCACCTGGCAATGCCGGTTGGCCTGCTAATATATATATATATATATATATATATATATATATATATATATATATATATATATATATATATTATAATATGAAGTGAATGTGTGTGTGTGTGTGTGTGTGTGTGTGTGTGTGTGTGTGTGTGTGTGTGGTCACGAATAGGCTCCTATATGGTTGACTATTAAAAAAAAAATGATTACATATAATGATAGAAGATGTATCGAGACACAGAAATGGGTATGTTTGATCTGACAGAACGGTGGTTCATTACAATTGTGGGGTCTGCATTCGCGCCTGGTCCACAAAGTATGGAAATAAAAAATTAAAAAATTAAAAAAAAAACGTTTACAAGTGTTTTTGATATAGATGTACATAAGAATATTTTGATAAGTATGTTTTAACTTAAGTAGGGATGGTATAATAAAATTGTGGGGTCTGCGTTCGCCCCTGGCCCCCATAGAATAGAAATAGGCACAAACTTTAATAAAAACTTTTCATATCTATCTGCGTAAGTATACTTTGATAATTATGTTTCAGTTTGAAGAAATATGGTATAATAAAATTATGGGGTGTTCGTTCGCACCTGACCTCCATAGAATGGAAATATGTCACAAAGTTTAACAAGTTTTTTTTTTAATATAGATCCACAGCATATTGTGATAAGTGTTTCAGTGTGAACAGGTATGGTATAATAAATTATGGGTTTATATATTTTATTTTTACTTTCATCATATTTTGCTTTGGTTTTGATACCCCCAAATTCGAAGCTATCTCTGTACAACCCTTCCTTTTCATAACCTATCATAGTTTCATAAATCAGAGTCCATTTTCTGTAGGCTGATTTTGAACCCAGTCAACGACCGGTACTTTTGCTTGTGTGTGTATATATATATATATATATATATATATATATATATATATATATATATATATATATATATATATAATTACCGTGTTTCAGCTTTTTTGTTATGTTCCTACTTTGGCATCCCATTATTTTGCGAAGAGATGGGCGCTAATTGGTCAGCACTTCATGCGAAACAAATATTTTCCTACTTATGTTTGTTGTTTAATAGTAATACCGGACACGCCCGGGCTTTAATGGCGAAAATAACAGCTACAACACACGCTCATTATAAGCCGACTGTTGAAGTACTTATGAGGAGAACACGAAGATTAAAACGGACAATGCTTATTATTATTATTATTATTATTATTATTATTATTATTATTATTATTATTATCATTATTATTATTATCTTGTCCATAATTGATTGGTTAATTATGCTACTTGATTGCACTAGGAGTGTGAAGAATCTCACTTGAAATTTATTCACGCATTGAAGAAATTCCACATAATATAATACCGATCGAAAATATCAGGGACTTTAGATGTATTCTTCAGAATTGTCTGATCTATTTCCTGCTTCTATTGTTTCAACTCGTTTGATTCGTTGATCTAGTGGTCGCTATTAATTCACTGTTTTAATATCTATTTTAATACAGCTTCTTATTCTAGTAGTTTTTTTTACAAGAACTCCAAGGTTGTGGAATTCTCTTCCTGCTCACTGTTTTCCATCTGATTACTTTTCAAGGCTAAAGTCAATAGACATTTCCTGTCTTTGCGGCAATCATCTTTCATTCTTGTTAACTTTTTACATCTTGTCTTGAGCGCTTTTCACTAAAAAATTACACAGTGTGAACTTTGATAAGAGTCACACAGAGTGTATGATATGTAAAACAAAATCGTTCTTAGGGTTGAATAAAAATGAGTGACGTAAAGTAAAGACAGAGGGCAGACGTTTTTTTTTTTTTTACACAGTGGTCACCACTTATCAAGGCCCGGAAGCCACTCAGGGATAAGGGTTATTGCAAGTACGTACATTACGTTAGTGTGGAGATTTGATGAAGTGTTTACTTAAGGGGGCGGTTCATTAGGAATTTGTTAACGTTGGACTTGAACACATCCAAGTTGTAGTCAGGTGGAAAGCATGCAGACGGAACAGAGTTCCACAGGCGTGCAGTTCTAAGAAAGAAGCTTTGTTCATGGAATCCACGTTTTGATTTAGGCACAGATAAAGAATGGGGGAAATTTTTCACAGTGGATTCGGCTAAACGGGTGTTTTTCGTGAAAGATTGGCGAGGGGAGACCAGAGATTGGAGTTCAGACGAGCACCTGCCATGGAAATAACGATAAAACAAGGATAGGCTCGCAACGTCTCTTCTGTGGGAGAGAGGTTGCAGGGTAGAGAAAAGGGCACCCCCCCCCACTAAGCCACGAAGTCTATTTTGTACTCTGTCAAGGCAGGATAGGCTGTTTTTGCAGCTCCTGCCCAGATATGGCAGCAGTATTCCATCCTTGGACGTACTTGGCTTTTATATAGATAGAGAATTGCATAAGTAGTGAGATATCTTCTGGAGCGGTAGAAGGATCCCACCATCTTTCCAGCGACCTTGGCAACAGACTTGATGTATGTGTTCCATTTCAGATCAGGAGTAAAGGTCAAACCCAGAAGCTTGTCAAAACACGGGGCCTCTCTCAGACGAGAGCCATCCATCACAAATGATGCCAGATGGGGATCAGAGCGTTGATGATGTAAGGATAGGAGTTTGCTTTTAGATGCATTAAAGGTAACCAGTCACGTCTTCCCCCACTGAACCACGCGCTCGAGATCAGAGGAGAGAGAATCAGAGAGAACTTTGTCATTTACAGCCTTTGATGTGTTGCCGTAGATGGTCGTGTCATCAGCATAGATGCCAACGAATGATTTAAGTATGTGTTTAGGGAGGTCATTGATGTAAATCAGGAAGAGAGTTGGGCCCAGGATTAACCCCTGAGGGACTCCAGCATTAATACTGTAGGCCTCTGATTTTTGTCCATCGACCACTACTCTTATGAGCCTATCGGAGAGAAATGATTTAATGATTAAGAAAACATTTCCAGTTATACCGTAGCTAGAAATCCTGTGAAGTAGACCATTATGCCATACCTTGTCGAAGGCTTTTGATATGTCAAGAGCAATTGCCCTAGAAAGTAAGCCTTTGTCAAGAGATTCACTAATCCTGTGAGATATAACCGTCAGTACATCTGCGGTAGATCTTGCAGAGCGGAAATCATATTGTGTGTCACTAAGAAGGTTGTTTCTGCTGAGGTGGTTGACTATTTCTCTATTTAATATGGAAATATGACTATATGTATATACATATACATACTTGTATAATATAGTAACATATGTAATAAATATATTATGTTCCGAAAACTAATTCAATCTAATAATATTCCAATCCAATCTAATAATACTCAGCATCATTGGTTGCATTCATGAATGCAGCATTGGTCGCATTCATGAGACTGTCATCGTTGCACCTTCGATGGATACTGCATATGATGATGATGATGATGATGATGATGATGATGATGATGACAACGACTCTTTGAATTCTGTAGATGATGCTGATGCTGATATTGATGACGATTATTTGAATTCTTCAGATTATGATTTTTTTTTTGAATTTTGCGAATGATCATGACGATGATTATGACGACTTTGAATTCTGTAGATGATGATGATGATGACTAATTGAATTCTTCAGATGATAATGACTTTGAATTTTGTAAATGATGATGATGATAACGATGACGACTTTTTGAATTCTGTAGATAATGATGATGATGATGGCCACTCTTTGAATTTTGTAGATGATGATGATGATGATGGCCACTCTTTGAATTCTGTAGATGATGATGATGATGATGGTCCTGTGAATTTTACCGATTGTGATGACGGTATTTTGAATTTTGCGGTTGATGATGATGACGACGGTGGCAGTGACGATAGCGACGCTTTTGAATTTTGCAGTGATGCTGACTCTTTGATCTTTGCGGCTGATGATGATGATGATGATGATGATGATGATGATGACTTTTTGTATTCTGTTTTCTCCACATCAGTTTGTTGTACAATATTCACTTGAGAAACTCTTGTCTTAACTAATTTATTTTCTCAAACGTATATTAAGAATTCAAACCCGTTTATCCAAGATTGTTTCGATGTTTTAAGTTTTTAAAAAATTACATTTAAATTTTCTGTCTATAAAAAAGTCGAGATTCTTGCAACTGCAGCTGACAGACGCCATTCATTCGAGACAGACGTTAAAAATCCAAAATGTTCTGTTGTACAAAGAAAAGAAACGGATCTTTAAAAAAAATCCGAAGGTTAGTGCTGAGGAGTGGGTGGCAAAATTTAAATAAAAATAAAATTAGCAACAACGAAAACAAACAAATAAAAAAGTCATAATTTTAATTTGGTTTGTGACAAGCTAATCTAATTTCTTTATTTGCAATAAAATATTTTTGAGAAGTTTTAAACCTTTTTTTGTAATTATCAGATTTTGCAGATATAAAACAAACAATGACACCTTCTGACGAAAAGCAACTCAATCGTGAGAAATAAAAATTAAAAGCAAAACGCTAACTGCATGGATAAAAACACATACCCGCTCATACATTATGCATATATACTAGCTGTCCCTACTCCGCATTGGCCGGGTACCTTTTTACTTTAATTTTTGTGTAGTTTTCGTTTAACACTTTGGTTTTGCAAATCGGATTTTGAAAATTAAATTTATTTATTACGGTATCGTTTATAATCGACAACTTCACCTACTTAAGAAACTCCATGAACAAGGAAGGCAGTATGAATTATGAGTTGCAGTGCAAGCATCAGTATTTAATCAGCTTTCAGGAAAAACAAAAAATCGCAGTCAGATCTAAATTATAATTTTATAACAGCAACATTTTGCTCACCCTGCAATTTTTTATCGAAGATAAACTTAGCATCTCCAAATCAGCTGAGAGAAGAAATTATATGCGTTTAATTTCAAATGCCTTAGAAAGATTATAGGGTTTGTTTAGTTTTCTCCCACTGCAAGAACATAGACACCAGGGTCGGAAAGTGGAATTGAAAAGTCAGCATCCTCGTTGAACATTTACGAAACCGATGCAGTTGGTGTCAGCACAGGAGATCCTTAGCTTAACATTCACAGGGAACATGAGCTGAAACAGATACATGGAGGGCATTACCACGGCTGGTGGGCTCTCTCTACCGTGCTAGAAAGTTACACCTGAAAGTATCCTGTACCTCTATAAGGCCACCATTCAACCATGCATGTTGTCACATTTTGGACTGGTGCATCTGCTACTCATCTCTCGTTCCTAGACTGGGTTCAAAAGAGAGTCGCCAACCCGATAGGTCCTGAACTGTCAGCTAGGCTTTAACCTCTGTCACATCGACGAGATGTTGCATCCCTCTGCCTGTTCTAGAAATATTTTAATGGTAGGTGCTCCGACGAACTACAAGCCCTTGTACACCCTCGACGTAACCCCCCCGACAAACCTGACAAGCAGCAAAGTCCCACCCCTACAGAGTAGATCCCTAGATGTATGAAAGCCTTCTACTCTTATATAGTTTATTCCCCAGAACTGCTAGACTTTGAATTCCCTTTCGGGTTCATGCTTCCCCAACTGTACTGACATGCAGAAGTTTAAGTGTAATGTGAACAGGCATCTTGCTGCTCAGCTCCCTTCATTCCCTGTAACTTATTTCCTTGATAGTAGCCCCCTACTTCAAAGTGGCACTGTGCCTTGTTTGGGGTGAAAACGTAATAATAAAAAAAAAATCCATTTTTTTTTTTACTTTCTTCAATTTCTATTTATTCAATTAAAAAAAAAAAAGATATTCTGTTTTTTTTTGTTCTTTTTGTTTATTTTCTGTACTTTTTTATTTGTGTTTTCTTTGTTTTATCTTTCTTTTTTTATCTTTGAATTTTTAATTAATGAGTTCCTACAATTCTTTCGTTCTATCTTTCTTACACTGTCTTTATTTTTTTCTTCTTTTTTGCTCTTTCTGTTTCTCTATTTCATTCATCCTTTCTTTCTTTTTGATATTTTTACTTCTTTCACTTTTGCTTATCTCCCTTTTTGCTTTTGAGTTTCATTCAAGTTTTCATATATTTCTTCTTTTTCTTTGCTCCCACCCTTGCTTCTCTTACAGTTACCAGCAGATAAATAACGTAACGGTTAGAAACACTGACTGTCACTTAGGCGGTCGAGTTTCAATTCTGGTTTTAGGTAGTTGCTAGTCTAGCCACACTGAAGAGCCGTGATACAGCGAAACAATCTATCTGTGGATGATTATATATATATGATACTTTTAAATAATATTTAATAAGTTTTACACTTACATATACTAGTGTTTCATACTGATGCAATCATCAGTGTAGAAAGTGATAATTACTACTAATTTGGAGATTCAAACCCAGTCAACAAAGCCAACCATGACTTTGCGGGATTTTTTAACATTTAAATGAAAATAAAATTGAGTAATTAAAAAGCCATGTCGTCACAATAAATAATCTTGAGAGTATTCAACAACAGGAAGTCGGAATGATGCGTATCCGCTTTTTCTGAATTCCTTAAATAGGTCTCTTTCTAGCACACACACACACACACACACACACACACACACACACACACACACACACACACACATATATATCGTTGAGTACTTTCAGTTGATTTAAAAGTCAATTTAGCTTTTATGCGCAGATCATCATATAATGATTAGATCACATTGACAGACGTTAAAAAGCATTTAAAAAATAAATGTTTAACTTCAACAGCAGTTCTTGCGGTTAACGGTAGCCAAATGGATTAGGTCCTTGCTAATGTAGCCAGCCATGGCTTCTGTCACTGGGTTCGAATTTATCGACTGGTGTTAATCGTGACACTCTGCACTTATGATTCCCGAAAGGACGAAACACTAGTGTCTGTAGGTATTTAATAAGTATTATAGTTAATAATTATATACATATATATATATATATATATATATATATATATATATATATATATATATATATATATATATATACTAGTAGAGAGGCTCGACGTTGTCTGAGATTGAATAAAGTTCAACAAATGTTATACATTTTTTATCTTCCATATTTTTATTGTCATCGAAATCGATTGATTGCTTGCTCTAGTTGGGAATCCCCACCCTCGGAAGGAAGTTTCACATGCCTCCCCGCAATGACAATACATTGTAGTCTATATTACACTATATTGCGCTGTAGAGAATTTATTGTTGACTTATAAAAAAATATTTTTGTATAATGGCTTCGATTAAAGTTTAAAATGCAAAAGTCAAGTATCATGTTTCACTTGTGCCCTAAACAGAAATTTTCATTTTGAACTCGTTTCTGTCTCATGAAAGAACCTACTTTTAATGATAGGAAATTATTTTTACATAATTACTTGAATTAAAATTAAACGTGCAAAACTAAAATATCATGGTTCAATCAATTATAAAAGAATCTATATAAAGAATTTTATAGGCTGGGCCTTTCTGCTTGTGCGGTTATAAAACTTCTCAAATGCACATGTGATTCTAGACTGTATAAAACTGTAAACTTTGGACAAAATCAGACTTTTGTTTGTAAATCGCCTTGTTTCGATTATCGATTTCTCATATTTATGGGGTGCATTTTGATATAAAATCTACGTAAGAACACCCCCAACACACCCAGTACCTTTGTGTGAACTTAAAAAAAACATTCAATCCCGGACAACGTCAAGCTTCCCTACTAGTATATATATATATATATATATATATATATATATATATATATATATATATATATATATATATATATATATATCGTTTAAACATATTTCATTAAATAATATAGAAAACACTTGTTGATTTAGATCCTTTCCAGGTTTCTTATTAGTTTTATTGTTTCTGGAAAGAACAAACCTACATAACTGTCATAGTTCCCTTTGACACGAGTACTTTCAGATGCGCTCATATCCATCGTCAGGGATTTTGTTAATATTCTTAAATGCCTTTAAAAGTAACATAGAACGTATTTAAAAAGTTAATAAGATGGAACTTACTGGATGAAAAAATCACATCTATAAAAAAAATAAAATCTTTACTGGTCATCATCCGTGACTATGGCTCTGGACGCATCGGAAAGTTACAAGAAAATGAGTAAGAAAACTGGATATTGATTATACAAAATTTAAACTTTTGCATATGCAATAACTGGCTGACCGAAACATGCTCATGAATGTGTAGCAACATATTAATGCTTATGTAAAACAAATAAAGAGTACACACACACATACATACACACACACACACACACACACACACACATATATATATATATATATATATATATATATATATATATATATATATGTATGTATATATATTATATGGTAGTCACCACTTATCAAGGCCCGGGAGCCACTCGGGGATAAGGGTTATTGCGTGTACAGTAATCAATGGGATAATATCGTAGTAATCGTTAGTAATGGAGATTTAATAAAGTGTCTTACTTAAGGGGGCGGCTTATCAGGAATTTGTTTATGTTGGACTTGAAGACATCCAAGTTGATTGTAGTCAGGTGGGAAACAGGAAAACAGAAGAGAGTTCCACAGGTGTGCACTTCTAAGAAAGAAGCTTTGTTCATATATATTGGTCATAGAACATCCACTTCTATAATGCATAAATTCGCTGCTTTTGATTTCGATTTTCCATTCCGAAGTCAGTCATTGTGATTTTACATATTTTACGGCCACATCAAAACACTACAACTTTTAAACGTGTGCTTGGATATTCATGCGGAACTTTGTCGATTGATCCGTCTTATTCCAGTTCGAAATAGCACTTTTGTCGGTCTTTCACGCTTAATTCTCTCATTCAACTTTCTTCTATAAACTTTCAGATGGCGACCTGGTATTAGATGCAGGTACTCAGTCGCTTTTCGCATCACACTAGGTGGTACCATACAAAAAGAAAAAAAAATGATTAAATATCGATATACAAATGTTCGGAAATGGTGCGCGAATCGATAACAGACGCCCACCAACCTCGACCCAGCGTGGTATTTTGGCTTTACTATGCGCCCACGCCTCAACTCAGTTTTTATAAAAATAAAAATGTTGGTATATATCGATTTCACATTGGGTGTGAAATAAAAATGTTAAGGGTTGGAATATAAACTTAAAATTACGAAACTGTACTACAAACTGTGTTGCAGTTTAACAAAATCAAGTTTAATATAATATGATACCGGCATAATCTCACTTTTGATTCCAATTAAGATAAACTTTTAGTCGAAGTTTAAATCTGATGTATTCGCCTTTTTGTTGTTTCATGTCTCAATTTAAATAAATTGGATTTATCTTGTTTTGCATTCGAACACTTCGTGGAAAAAACTACAATTGTTATCCGAAAATTCTGTTGTTGGTATTAGCTCCTCTGATATTTTTGTAGTCAAAATTCCTTCTAGAAAAAAATTGGGTACTTACGGGAAGGATCACGTAAAGGTTGCCAACATCCAAAGTAAAAGTAATTTTTTTGAACGAATTGGACACACTAAGGTCGTCAGTCTATGTGGTTAACCATTTGACTGCCATTATCTCCCCCAGAACAACAACAGAACGTAATGGTGTACAAGTATTACTTCCAATTATTTGTTATGGTGTGCTAGCATTACTTCCAATTATTTGTTATTGTGTTCTAGTATTACTTCCAATTATTTGTTATTGTGTTCTAGTATTACTTCCAATTACTTGTTATAGTGTTCTAGTATTACTTCCAATTATTTGCTATGGTGTTCTAGTATTACTTCCAATTATTTGTTATGGTGTTCTAGCATTACTTCCAATTATTTGTTATAGTGTTTTAGTATTACTTCCAATTATTTGTTATAGTGTTCTAGTATTACTTCC
Organism: Euprymna scolopes; assembly: GCF_053919585.1. NCBI lineage: Eukaryota > Metazoa > Mollusca > Cephalopoda > Sepiida > Sepiolidae > Euprymna > Euprymna scolopes. Next base: position 9,864,204 of record NC_136487.1, on the reverse strand, counting down.
AATTATTTGCTATGGTGTTTAGTATTACTTCCAATTATTTGTTATGGTGTTTAGTATTACTTCCCATTATTTGTTATGGTGTTTAGTATTACTTCCCATTATTTGTTATAGTGTGCTAGTATTAATTTCAATTATTTGTTATAGTGTGCTAGTATTACTTTCAATTATTTGTTATAGTGTGCTAGTATCACTTCCAATTATTTGTTATGGTGTGCTAGTATTACTTTCAATTATTTGTTATGGTGTGCTAGTATTACTTCCAATTATTTGTTATGGTGTGCTAGTATTACTTCCAATTATTTGTTATGGTGTGCTAGTATTACTTCCAATTATTTGTTATGGTGTGCTAGTATTACTTCTAAGTATTCGTTATAGTGTGCTAGTATTTCTTCCAATTATTTGTTATGGTGTGCTAGTATTACTTCCAATTATTTGTTATGGTGTTTAGTATTACTTCCCATTATTTGCTATGGTGTTTAGTATTACTTCCCATTATTTGTTATAGTGTGCTAGTATTAATTTCAATTATTTGTTATAGTGTGCTAGTATCACTTCCAATTATTTGTTATAGTGTGCTAGTATTACTTTCAATTATTTGTTATAGTGTGCTAGTATCACTTCCAATTATTTGTTATGGTGTGCTAGTATTACTTCCAATTATTTGTTATAGTGTGCTAGTATTACTTCCAATTATTTGTTATGGTGTGCTAGTATTACTTCCAAGTTTTTGGTATAGTGTGCTAGTATTACTTCCAATTATTTGTTATGGTGTGCTAATATTACTTCCAATTATTTGTTATTGTGTGCTAGTATTGCTTTCCATTATTTGTATGGTGTGCTAGTAGCACTTCCAATTATTTGTTATTGTGTGCTAGTATTACTTCCAATTATTCGTTATGCTGTGCTAGTATTACTTCCAATTATTTGTTATGGTGTGCTAGTATTACTTCCAATTATTTGTTATGGTGTGCTAGTATTACTTCAAATTATTTGTTATTGTGTGCTAGTATTACTTCCAATTATTTGTTATTGTGTGCTAGTATTACTTCCAATTATTCGTTACGGTGTGCTAGTATTACATCGAATTAACTGTTATGGTGTGCTAGTATTACTTCCAATAATTTTTATTGTGTGCTAGTATTACTTCCAATTATTTGTTATAGTGTTTAGTATTACTTCCAATTATTTGTTATGGTGTGCTAGTATTAGTTCCAATTATTTGTTATGGTGTGCTAGTATTACTTCCAATTATTTGTTATGGTGTGCTAGTATTACTTATAATCAATTGTTATGGGGTGCTAGTATTACTTCCAATTATTCGTTATGGTGTGCTAGTATTACTTCCAATTAATTGTTATGGTTTGCTAGTATTACTTCCAATTATTTGTTATTGTGTGCTAGTATTACTTCCAATTATTTGTTATGGTGTTTAGTATTACTTCCAATTATTTGTTATTGTGTGTTAGTATTACTTCCAATTATTTGTTATAGTGTGCTAGTATTACTTCCAATTATTTGTTATGGTGTGCTAGTATTACTTCCAATTATTTGTTATAGTGTGCTAGTATTACATCCAATTATTTGTTATGGTGTGCTAGTATTACTTCCAAGTATTTGGTATAGTGTGCTAGTATAACTTCCAATTATTTGTTATGGTGTGCTAGTATTACTTCCAATTATTTGTTATTGTGTGCTAGTATTACTTTCCATTATTTGTATGGTGTGCTAGTATCACTTCCAATTCTTTGTTATTGTGTGCTAGTATTACTTCCAATTATTCGTTATGCTGTGCTAGTATTACTTTCAATTATTTGTTATGGTGTGCTAGTATTATTTATAATTAATTGTTATGGTGTGCTAGTATTACTTCCAATTATTCGTTATGATGTGCTAGTATTACTTCCAATAAATTGTTATGGTGTTTAGTATTACTTCCAATTAATTGTTATGGTGTGCTAGTATTACTTCCAATTATTTGTTATTGTGTTTAGTATTACTTCCAATTATTTGTTATGGTGTTTAGTATTACTTCCAATTATTCCTTATGGTGTGCTAGTATTACTTCCAATTAATTGTTATTGTGTGCTAGTATTACTTCCAATTAATTGTTATTGTGTGCTAGTATTACATCCAATTATTTGTCATAGTGTTTAGTATTACTTCCAATTATTTGTTATTGTGTGCTAGTATTACTTTCAATTATTTGTTATAGTGTGCTAGTATGACTTCCAATTATTTGTTATGGTGTGCTAGTATTATATTTCATTATTTGTTATGGTGTGCTAGTATTACTTCCAATTGTTTGTTATGGTTTTTAGTATTACTTCCAATTATTTGTTATGGTGTTACTCCCAATTATTTGTTATGGTGTGCTAGTATTACTTCCAATAATTTGTTATAGTGTGCTAGTATTACTTCCAATTATTTGTTATAGTGTGCTAGTATTATTTCCAATTATTTGTTATGGTGTTTAGTATTACTTCCAATTATTTGTTATGGTGTGTTAGTATTATTTCCAATTATTTGTTATGGTGTGCTAGTATTATTTCCAATTATTTGTTATAGTGTGCGAGTATTATGTCCAATTATTTGTCTTGGTGTGCTAGTATTAAATCCAATTATTTTTTATGGTGTGCTAGTATTACTTCCAATTATTTGTTATGGTTTGCTAGTATTACTTCCAATTATTTGTTATGGTGTTTAGTATAACTTCCAATTATTTGTTATCTTGTTTTTTATTTGTTTTTTTTTTCACACAGTGATCACCACTTATCAAGGCCTGGAAGCCACTCATGGAGAAGGGTTATTGCTAGTACATTACTTTAGTGTGGAGATTTTATAAAGTGTTTACTTAAGGGGGCGGTTCATTAGGAATTTGTTAACATTGGACTTTAAGACATCCAAGTTGTAGTCCAGTGGGAAGCAGGCAGACGACTTCCAATAATTTGTTATAGTGTGCTAGTATCACTTTCAATTATTTGTAATGGTGTGCTAGTATTACTTCCAATCTTTTAGTAATAGTGTGCTTGTATTACTTCCAATTATTTGTTATAGTGTGCTAGTATTACTTCCAATTATTTGTTATGGTGTGCTTGTATTACTTCCAATTATTTGTTATAGCGTGCTCGTATTACTTCCAATTATTTGTTACTGTGTGCTAGTATCACTTCCAATTATTTGTTATTGTGTGCTAGTATTACTTCCAATTATTTGTTATGGTGTCCTAGTATTACTTCCAATTATTTGTTATAGTGTGCTAGTATTACTTCCAATCATTTGTTATTGTGTGCTTGTATTACTTCCAATTAATTGTTTATAGTGTGCTAGTATTACTTCCAATCATTTGTTATAGTGTGCTAGTATTACTTCCAATTATTTGTTATGGTGTGCTAGTATTACTTCCAATTATTTGTTATAGTGTGCTAGTATTACTTCAAATTATTTGTTATGGTGTGCTAGTATTACTTCCAATTATTTGTTATGGTGTGCTAGTATTACTTTCAATTATTTGTTATAGTGTGCTAGTATTACTTCCAATTATTTGTTATGGTGTGCGAGTATTACTTCCAATTATTTGTTATGGTGTTTAGTATAGCTTCCAATTATTTGGTATAGTGTGCTAGTATTACTTCCAATTAATTGTATATTGTGTTTAGTATTACTTCCAATTATTTGTTATTGTGTGCTCGTATTGCTTCCAATTATTTTTTATTGTGTGCTAGTATTACTTCCAATTATTTGTTATTGTGTGCTAGTATTACTTCCAATTATTTGGTGTCGTATGCTAGCATTACTTCCAATTAATTGTTATTGTGTGCTAGTATTACTTCCAATTATTTGTTATGGTGTGCTAGTATTACTTCAAATTATTTGTTATGGTGTGCTTGTATTACTTCCAATTATTTGTTATAGTGTGCTAGTATTACTTCCAATTAATTGTTATGGTGTGCTTGTATTACTTCCAATTATTTGTTATAGTGTGCTCGTATTACTTCCAATTATTTGTTATTGTGTGCTAGTATTACTTCCAATTATTTGTTATTGTGTGCTAGTATTACTTCCAATTATTTGTTATAGTGTGCTAGTATTACTTCCAATTATTTGTTATAGTGTGCTAGTATTACTTCCAATCATTTGTTATTATGTGCTTGTATTACTTCCAATTAATTGTTTATAGTGTGCTAGTATTACTTTTAATCATTTGTTATGGTGTGCTAGTATAACTTCCAATTAATTGTTAAGGTGTGCTAGTATTACTTCCAATTATTTGTTATGGTGTGCTAGTATTACTTCCAATTAATTGTTCTGGTGTGCTAGTATTACTTCCAATTAGTTGTTATGGTGTGCTAGTATTACTTCCAATTATTTGTTATGGTGTGCTAGTATTACTTCCAATTATTTGTTATAGTGTGCTAGTATTATTTCCAATTATTTGTTATAGTGTGCTAGCATTACTTCCAATTATTTGTTATGGTGTTTAGTATAACTTCCAATTATTTGGTATAGTGTGCTAGTATTACTTCCAATTAATTGTATATGGTGTGCTAGTATTACTTCCAATTATTTGTTATTGTGTGCTAGTATTGCTTCCAATTAGTTGTTATTGTGTGCTAGTATTACTTCCAATTATTTGTTATAATGTGCTAGTATTACTTCCAATTATTTGGTGTCGTGTGCTAGTATTACTTCCAATTAATTGTTATTGTGTGCTAGTATTACTTCCAATTATTTGTTATGGTGTGCTAGTATTACTTCCAATTATTTGTTATTGTGTGCTAGTATTACTTCCAATTATTTGTTATTGTGTGCTAGTATTACTTCCAATTATTTGTTATGGTGTGCTAGTATTACTTCCAATTAATTGTTATTGTGTGCTAGTATTACTTCCAATTATTTGTTATGGTGTGCTAGTATTACGTCCAATTATTTGTTATGGTGTGCTAGTATTACTTCCAATTAATTGTTATAGTGTGCTAGTATCACTTCCAATTATTTGCTATGGTGTGCTAGTATTAATTCCAATTATTTGCTATGGTGTGCATGTGTTACTTCCAATTATTTTCTATGATTTGCTTGTATTACTTCCAATTATTTGTTATTGTGTGCTAGTAATACTTCCAATTATTTGCCAAGGCTGATTTATAGCCCTTTGAAAAATTCTAATAAAAAAGAAAAAAATAACTTCATGACGTCTAAACCTTACTTTAATATTTTCTGACAATATCAGATTCATAAACTTTGAACATGCAAAGTTCGGTTGAAATTCCAACATTATTGTCCGAATATATTGCTTAAAACAAACTGTTAGGCTCGTTATACTGTTGTAGAAAGCATACCATAAATATTTATATTCTCCATCATTTTTATTAGAAAACAATATAGTGAAACATAACTATTCTATATTTTATAGAGTTCTTTGAGTAATCAGCGGCGTGAATGTAAACAAATAAGGTATAACTACTTAATATCCCTTACTGCCTAGCTAAGATTTCTGATTGCTGACCACAGCTGCAAGTGACCTGGTGATTGAGTTTCGAATCTCAGCATAAAAACATTTAACCACACTGAGGAGTCTTAGTAGGGCGAAAGCTTTTGGTGAGTATGACTATATACTTTATGTATATGCCACTTAATATACTAAAATTTGATATTTTGGATTATTCAATGTACTGTTCTCATCTTGGTTGTTGTTCTCACGTTTCAGCCGAGGTAACCTCCATGGATCTTTTTATCTTGTTATATGTTTCATCTTAATATATAGTACATGCTCCCTCGATGTAAATACCACCGAATAACCCGACAAGCAGCAAAATCCCATCCCTTCACTGTACAAGTGCCTAGATACCAGACAGCCTTCTACTATAATAGTACGAACTGCTAGATTGTAGAATTCCCTCCCTGTCTCCTGCTTCTCTGACCGTCGTAACGTGCGGAAATTTAAATGTATGTGAACAGACATCTTGCGGCTCAACACAGTCCCAAATAGTAGCCACTTACTCTCAAGAGACAATACGTATTGAGGCGAATAAGAATAAAAAAGAAAAGAAAAAATTATTTTTATTTATTTATTTATTTATTTTTTATTTATTTTTTATTTATTTATTTATTTATTTTTATTTATTTTCCCCCCAACCAAAACCCGCATGTATATATGCGCTTAATCATTCAGACATAAGTACACGCACGCACGCACACACACACACACACACACACACACACACACACACACACACACAAGTAAGATGGAGAATAGGTAGGAGGAGATACATATACACACATATTCGTACATATATATATATATATATATATATATACATATATATATATATATATATATATACACACATACATGTATGTGCATACACACTCACAAATATCCACATGCTATGTAGGCACATACACATACACACACATGCACACACATATAGAGAGATATATGCAGGGGCTCACACATACGCGTATATCCATATCCACACGAACACATTTACCCACTTATACATATGCATACATATGTGTATACATACACACACATACAGATGCGTATGCATTCATCCACCCATATATATATGGACACATGCACCCACAATCACACATACACATACACATTCATACATCCCACCTTATGTATATATTGGTTGAAATTTTCTTACTTTTCTAATCCAAGCACATATGCATACATGTATTCGGTCACCCAAACATAAGTGCACGTACACACACAAAGAAGATGGAGCACAGATAACAGATGATATATATATATATATACACACACATGCATACACAATCATATGTATACACTCACATACACACACACATACATACGTACATGCACACATGTGCGCACATACACATACATACGTATAATTTCTAATAGTTTGTTTAGTTTAGAGAAATGGTACTGTACCGGGTATGGACCCGTGAAAGTGTGCGCGTGCTTTATTGTGCTTTTTTTTGTTTCATGTGTGAGGGTGCACATTTACCCCAGTATGCATGCATGTAAGTGTATTCCGTGTTCTGCCTATTTATATGTATAATTATGGAGAGATGTTTAAGGCGGGGTTAAACTTTGCTATGAAGTTTTTTTCTTGTGTTAGCAAGTAGAAGTAGTTGTCAGTTTGGAAGATGGGCATTATCTCGAATCTGCCTCCACTGCATGTGTGTATATGTTGTGATACATGCAGGTGTCTATTTTCCGCGATTTTGATGTTGGATTGGTGTTCGTGTGGATATGGATATACGCGTATGTGTGAGCCCCTGCATATATCTCTCTATATGTGTGCATGTGTGTGTGTATGTGTATGTGCCTACATAGCATGTGGATATTTGTGAGTGTGTATGCACATACATGTATGTGTATATATATATGTGTATGTACGTATATGTATCTCCTCCTACCTATTCTCCATCTTACTTGTGTGTGTGTGCGTGTACTTATGTCTGAATGATTAAGCGCATATGTACATGCGGGTTTTGTGGTTGGGGGAAAAAAAATAAATAAGAATAATTAACCAATATGTGCATGACATGTTAGTGGTGGATGTGTGAGTGTGAGTGTGTAGGTGGGTATGTATATATGTATGCTCCTACATATATTTCTATGTATATGCGTGTGTGTATGTGTGTGTGCCTACGTGTGTGTGCATGTGTACATGTACATGTATGTATATGTATGCGTGTGTGATTGTGTGTGAGTGTGTGTGTGCTATACATGGGGAAAGAAAGTCCTTAAAAAAACCCTAAAAAAAACATAAAAACCTTCACCAAATGGACGAAAAGCGCCCTCTTTGAATCTAACTTTGACCGGACACTTTGAACACTTACGGTTGGAGACAGAATGTCTGAGACCACACATCACTCTGAAAAACACATTTAGTATCAGCGGAGGTAAGAATAACTTTCCAAACTCCAATTTTAAAGAAAAACTTATTACGAAAACATCTGAAGAGAGCACACTCTAAGCTCGAAAAGCGTTATAAAATATTTTAAAATAAAAATATGATGAAAACCTTTAAAAAAAAACCCACAATTGTTGATAGCTACACTCTTTTAAATATATATATATATATAGTAATTTATAAAATATATATGGCGATTAAGCTACACTGAATATTCTGCGTTTCATCCACTATAGGATTCGTCAGGCTTATGCGCGAATTCTGTGGTTGTTTCTTGTTTATATATATAACGAATTATGCATTTTCCATACTCTTCTTTACACGGAACGCAGGTTTGAGGTACAAACTGACAACAGGAACATAACAATCCAAAAATGCTTCGAGCTTGCCTGATGTGGAAGCTCTACCTTGGTAACCCTGCACATGACTCTGATCTCTGTGGTGTTCTTGATGAACAAAAAGCTTTTCGTCAGGACATGCAAGAAAACCTCATCTCACATGCAACTGCGGCTGTCAGTGAAGAATCTGATCATGCTGATTATCCTGATGATCGAACACATTCATTGATTTATGTTGACACTAACATCAGCGCAGAATGACTAAGAAGCAATGTAAGTGCAGTAAAACTGTTTGGTTTCTTTAACTTTATTAAACTTTATTAATATGTTTACAGGCGACAATAACACACTTCATTGTCACACTTCTCATAATAATCTTCATGACATCACAACTAATTGAAATGAACATGATGCGATAGCTTAGGTGTCACACTTCATTAAAATAAAAAAATCCCAAACGAATTAGTTACTGAGATACACGGGTCACAAAGTCTCAAAACTTTGAACCTGTTTCCTTATGTTTTTTTAAAAGAGGAGTTTTGTATCGTATGCTTCTCGTGACCTCATTTAATACTGAAATACACATTACCACGATTAGCTGTATACAATTAGTAGAACACAAGTCATTATTTTTATTAATTACTCGGGTGATCGGGAATTGAGTCATTAAGACTTCGGCATTGTTCCAGCAATATCAAACACATTGACGATTCTGTATTTCACGACGGTACCCATATAGCTAGTCACGCACCAGCTAAATTTTACAATAAGCATCAACGCCCGTTTAAAAATAAAACAAATAAAACAAAACAACAACAAAAAAATCTTATTGCTCAAAGCTGGGCGTCTTTATTGATTTCCTTATACTTGCGCACGTGATGGAGGAAGGGAAGGAGAGGATGACTATACAGCTGCGAAATCGAATAATCAACCAATGATCACGTGGTCGTCTAAACTCATGATAAGAAGCGCTAAATCGTCTGCCTACTAAGAAAAAGTAACCAAATAAAAAAGAAGTGCGTAAATCTTTCCGGTCTTGCTCATAACGCAAAAAAAATTAAAAAAACAAAACATAAAAAACATTTAAAAAAAAAAAAAGAAAAAAGACAAAAAAAACTTTTGCGTTGTGTGACTCCACTATTTCAGAAACACTCCGCTCATAAATTGGTGTTACTTCCCTCGTTTGAACAATTGGTTGAAGTAGATGTCTACGTGTAACAAAGAGTCAGTTTTAAACCATGCAAATATAACAAGAGGTCTCCTTGTTTATTCGCATATTAGAAATACTTTTGTGCGTAAGATGTGATTATCAAAAAGTGTGTGAAATATGTGTATATCATAAAAGTGTGTTACATTTTTGGAGCATGATTACAAAATATTGATTATGTATGAATTCTGTGTTATGCTGCGTTATAACACACGCACACACACATGTATATATGTATGTGTGTCTATATATATACATATCTAGTAGATTATGAATATATATATATATATATATATATATATATATATATATATATATATATATATATATATATGGCAATTAATCGTTTCATTACAGTAAGGACTCGTCAGGATGAAATGCAGAAAACTCTGTGTAGCTTAATTGCCGTATATATTTTCATCACTTACTACCTTGCTCTACTCTTCCTATATTTAAACAATCTCTAGGACGCATTGGTCCTACGCCTCGATAAAATTTTCAAGCATGTCTGGGAAACCGAAGAACTCTTCCAAGGCTGGAATGATGCCGTCTTGCTTCACTTTTACAAGATGATAAACGCTGTTGCAGTAAATAATATTTTAAGTTGTATATCCCTTATAATATCGTAATATTGTTTCAAACAACAATCTTAATGAAGTTATGTTTCTAGCTTCAGAGCATAGCTGGAGAGGGAGTTCGAAGTCTTAATCCACATCCCATTAATGTATTAGCAATTAGTAAAATTGTTAAACAATTTAAATTAAAAAAAAATTGTTTTTAGTACTATAAAGTGGTTGTCATTTTTTGCGGATCAAAACACATATACATAGCACTGTCAACACTGTGTCAGGAAACCTAGAACATGCAGGTTAACAAATACAAAGTGGAACGATAAATTTGTTGCCCTAAAGAAAACTACAGCTTTATTTTAAAACTTTTATTGAAAAAATTAATTCATGTAACTTGATTATATAGTAGAAATGACCTCTATTCAATGTAGCCAACTCCAACCTCAATCACCGCCTTGATGCAGGTCCGGATGAGAGCATGCCTTTTCCACAAGCGCTGGTGGGAGCTCGGCAAATACTCGGCAGGTGGTTGTGGGAGACCATGTTGGTAGTGTTCCCGACGTATGACCAAACGAAGTAGTCCAACGAGTACAGGCCGGAGGAGAATAGGGCCAGTGAGAGAAGGTACAAAGTCGTAGCACTCCTGAAGCCAAGTTGGATATGTTGGATAAGTTTGGATATGTGGGCCGGTGCCGAGTCCTGGTGCAACAGCTAGGGTCTGCCAGCGGCCACCTGATCGCACCAGGAGATCACCACACTCTTCAGTACATCCAGGTACGCTTTGATGTTGACTTTCAAGCCGACTTCGAAGATGTGAGGTGGCATGATGTGTCCCTCACTTGAAACCATCGAAAGACCATAATCGTGGCCGGAAACTTTGTTGAGTTGTGCCATCAAACGTTTAATCGTCAAGGCTTGCATTTTGAGGGTGCTGGCAATGGTCCTGTTGTCATAACTAAGATCGGTAGAGAGAATAAGTAGTACAGCGGCGCATCTCCGATTTCGCTCGTTTAACCTTGTGTCACCTTCAGATAGAAGGCTCCTGTTGCTCATGAGATTTGTACACAACTGGCCAACTAGTAGATGGTGTGTAACAAAAAATGAAAAACAATTTTCATCAAACGGAAATGGAATCATGTCGTTTTTTTCTAGGGCGACCCTGTACATGTAACCAACAAGTTGGACTTCATGCAGACCAGACAATCCTGAGGCTAGATCTTCGTGAGCTCTATGCAGTCGAACTCCATCATCATTATCATAGGTTCTGGATACGACCTTAAACTATATCTGATTGTGAGGCCCCAGCTTGCGGGATTTGGGGAGTGTAGAGCCACCCCTTAATTGCCATTGCTACCAAGTCCACTCTAACCCGAAGTGGTAGTATCTGTTAGGGTCTCAACTATGGGTTAAATAGAAACTGAGTTGAAAAAAAAAACAACAAAAAAAACCAAAACGAAAAACAAATATATTCAATGAAAAACTTTTTCTTCAAAATCACTGGATTCGGCATTAAATGACCTAAAAAAGGGTTGATATGCCGTAAAACAACCAATCAACCAACCACCACCATCATCATCATCAAGAAAAGTAAGAAGAAGAACAGTAACAACAACAACAACAACAACAACAATAATAACAAAAGCAGCAACAATAACAGCAACCGTGTACGATGATATATGTCAAAATTTCAACATCATATTGCTTGGCATGTTAACGCACATTGTTCAAGCTATGTTTTATTTGCTTATATTTACGTTGCTGTTGCTAATATGTATGTGCTGGGAAGGGGGGGGGTGCTATCCATAACCGAAATCAACTCTTAAACAAATGATCATGTGACTGCCTAACCTCTAGCAGTGGTTTCCGCAAGTGATGCTAAATTGTCCACCCAATTGAAGAATGGTGAAAAAAAAAAAAAAAAAAAAATGAGTGAGAATTTCCGGCCTTGCTTTGAACTTGAAAGCACTTAAAAAATAATGCTGTGTCGTGTGACTCAGGACAAACCGGTCCACAAAGTGGTAATAGGTCTCTGATTATATATATATATATATATATATATATATATATATATATATATATATATATATATATATATATAGTTTTGAATAAAATAGGCGGAAGTTTCTCAAGAGCTCTTTCGGCTATCATCTCATCAGAAGAAAATCGATAGCGTACAAAATAATATTATGTCGAAAATAAAGAGTTCTAACGGGGAACTTATTGAATGTGCCAAAAGTATGGGGACACTAAAATAAATTCATCAACGTTTAAAAACGATTAAAATATTGGCACAACGAGGGAAAAAAAAACAAAAAAAAAAAAACGGGAGAAAAGATTCAAAGTTCCTCAAAGAGAAACAATGCGTTCGATGTTTCCTTTTGTCGGCACAAAGAAGGTTGACGCACCGCAATAGAGACAGACTCCAAAATCTTTAAATGGTTTTTGGAGTCCGCTCTATGTAGCACCTCGAACCATTCTATTTTATATCCATCGACACAGCACAGGTTGTCAATAAAATGCTGGACAATAGCAGAGTCCAAGGCTGCAGAAGGAGGGAGACCACCAGACCCCATCCTCCCTTGTCTGATCTTCGATGGAACATGCTGGTTTATACGAGTCAAAAGATGCATATAATATTTTGGCACATTCAATAAGTTCCCCATTAGAACTCTTTATTTTCGACATAATATCATTTTGTACGCTATCGATTTTCTCCTGATGAGATGATAGCCGAAAGAGCTCTTCAGAAACTTCCGCCTATTTTATTCAAAACTGTATATAAATTCTGTACCTCCAAATATTTATTTAAATATATATATATATATATATATATATATATATATATATATATATATATATGTGTGTGTGTGTGTGTGTGTGTGTGTGTATATATATATATATATATATATATATATACTGCTAGATACGTGTATATGTTTGTATATTTATATGTACAGCATTCACTTCTAAATTAATAAACCAATCATTACGAATTTTAGAACACTGTTACTAATCATAAGGTTGGATAATGTGGACTATAGTTAGTTTGATTTAGCTTCATGGAAATGAGGTAAACAGTTTGTGGAAGTCTTTCGTAAAAATTAAGAAAACTCAGATATTTGTGAAATTTTAACAGCAAGTATTAGATTTCAATTAATGAACATTCAACAAATTTAATTTTTTTTGAGCATTTTAAAGTGTTTTGTGTGTGTGTGTGGGGGGGCATATAATATGAGCGTAACCTCCCAATTTTAAAATTCAAATATTTCAGATTAAATTTGATCCATAGTCATCAGACAACAATCGAGCAAAATTCCGTGAATTTCAATTTTTTATCAGATTTTTTTTAAGCGTTCAATTTTAGACATTATTTATAGAATGAAAATGATGCTATTGATTTTAATAAAAAATGGAATACATATTCCAAACGTAATGCTATTGATTTTAATAAAAAATGGAATACATATTCCAAACGTAATGTTTAGTATCATTATATGGTTATATAAATTTTTGTAAAGGGAAATAAAATTGGCGCAAACCTACTCTGTTCAGCAGATTAATTTTATCCCACCTTTTAGTAGATATAAAAAAATGGACTCTCGTTGGTTTCGATGGTGAGGCCACAACAACTAAGTTGTTCGGAATCCACGCAGATGATTTGTTTAAAGGCTTATGTAGAACCAACCACACTTTTTGGTACAACTGCTAATCTTTTGTCTTTTGGCAGCCACAAGACAAAGCACACAGTAGACCGCTAGTTTTTACATCAGTTTTTCCTACTCCGAAATCCATGTCTTAACGAAGACTGGGGTGTATTTCTCCCATTGAATTAATGCCCCCCCCCAGATAACAAACTGTAAATTTCTACGATTCGGCGCGTTACATATGACGCCTAGCCTTCCGAAATGATCACCAATCTGGTAGTGGCCAGGCTCAGTGTATATGTATGCATACAGGCATCCACATACGGCACTATTTTGTTGTATCACAACTCATCAGTGCATTTTCCCAGCCGGGGATTGAACCTACAACCATCGCATTGATAGTTGGCAGTTCTAACCAATGGCCTATTGGGTCAGTGCTCGCAAATGACCTCTTTCAATGTTCATTAAATAAACATTCGACCGCCACTTTTATATAGTGTGGGTGTGTTTAACTTTGAAATCAAACGCAAATGATTAAAACAAATTTAAATGGTCGTAAATATTTATAACCTGAAAACAATAACCACACACACACACACACACACACACACACACACACACACACACACACACACACACACACATAGTCATTCACGTAGAGCCTGTTTCGCTGGAAAGCAGTCCTTGTTAAGAATGTATTCATAGGACCCATAAATCCAGAAAATATTAACTATGTTTATAAATAGTGCTCACTAATAAATAAAGCTATTTATATTATTATTTATTTATGCTTGGATTACTACACTGGCATGTATTGCCATGCTAGTGTAATGAGGCCTGTACAGATCTTTCTCTGTATATATCTACTTATATATAAAAGGTACTTTGTGTGTCCGTGTGAGTATCTTTGTGTGTGAGAGTTCTTTTCCTATGAACTCCAAAACGGCTGGGTCGATTATTTGGAAATTTCACTTTACTTTATGTAAATATACTTTATACGTCTGGGAGTGTTCTTATATAGGTTTTGTATCGAAAATTGACAATCGAAAAATCCGATTAAAGAAGGAGCAATCTGATTTTGACGAAAGTTAACACCCTTATACAGCCTAACATCAACAGTGCATTTAAGAAGATACATCACAGCACGGGTAGAATAGTACGTCATATAAAATCAACAGTAGGACACGTTTTAAATTAATGTTTCCGAACAAAGCACAATTGAAACATGATAATTGACTTTTGCATTCTGAACTTTAATTTAAACTGTTATATAAAAACAATTTATAAAATGTGTTCTCTACAGTACAATGTAGATTACAATGTATTGTGGACTAAGTCACAATACGTTGCAAGTCATAATTCAGATTAATTTCAATACATGTTAATTTTTTTTTCAAGAAATTACATGACACTATTCAAACATTTTTTTTAGAAAACATGTGGGATCAATAGGGTCAAATCATCGATTCCAGTTATCAAGATACAATTTCGAACAATGCTATATACCAAGATTAAAAACAAATTTTGTCGAGCAATTTCATAAATTCGGGTTATTAATGATAAAATGATACCGATCTAGCGAAAATCCGTGACCCGTGTCGAAAGTTTTTTGCGAGACATACAAACACACATACATACATACAAACGCACATACATAAAGGTCTATTATTATTATTATTATTATTATTATTATTATTATTATTATTATTATTATTATTTATTGTGCGTACTACATTTGCATGTATAAAATTGACGATTTAGTTTATTTCAGAAATTAAAATATAAGATATTAAAGGTTATTTGGTAGTTAGAGCAGGAATTGAGGTTCTCATTACTTTCCAGGCAACGCTAACGTTTTTGTGGAAATACATATTTGAGAGAGGCAGTTTGTGCAGAATAAATGTAATAATTTGTACTGTGTGATGCCATGTACTAATAGCTTGGGGAAATACGGTTTAGGAAATGCTTTTATGACTGATTGTGAAAAATTTGTTTAGTAAACGCTCGTTCGCTTTCGGATTGTAACTAGAATAGCAGTGGAAAAAATCAACATTATTTTATTATATAGATGCATGTGCTTTCTATCTATTTATCCTTCCACATGTTCATGGCATCATTAATTTAGAACATTATGAATGGATAAAAAGAAAACATTTTTTCCTAAAGTTCAAATATTACGTTAAGATACTTAGCGTAATTCTATATCATTGAGGCGATAAGATTTTTTTCTGACTTTTGTGTATGGCATTTGCTGATAATCTTAGTATTAATTTGTAGTAGCCTATATATCCACTAGTTCACCTCATATGCGAATAGAATATTTAACTAACGCAGCGAAGAAACAGCGTAAAAACGGCGAACAAGACTAGAATATGATACTGAGTTATCCTGGCTTAGAAAACTGAATCGAGAAGTTTTACATCTCTATATTTATCCGATTTATCAGCAACAGGTGAATACTTATTTAAGCTTCATATGTCATATGTTAGGCCTTTCGTATCCCTGTACCCGTTTTACAAGTACTTAAATGGAATGTGCTCTGATGAAGCCATAGCACTTTTTATCCCCATCAGCTAAACTAAACCGATAACTATTGAATTCGTTAGATGACTGAAAGGCTTCTACTGTAATACAGGGTGACCCCCCCCCCAAAAAAAACGGGCCCCAACTCTAATTAGGCTCCGTTTCTTAGTGTTTTGTCCGAATGAAATGAAACTTTGTTCATAACTAGTTTATTATAGTCAAAACATCACATCAAAACACTAGGATCTTTGGCCTTTTTTCTCCGTTCTACAGCATATGTTCTATATAGCCTCCATTTAATTTTTTTTTTGGGG
The DNA here is from genome assembly GCF_053919585.1 of Euprymna scolopes. Taxonomy (NCBI): domain Eukaryota; kingdom Metazoa; phylum Mollusca; class Cephalopoda; order Sepiida; family Sepiolidae; genus Euprymna; species Euprymna scolopes. The sequence continues at coordinate 9,847,717 of NC_136487.1, read as the reverse complement.
GGGGGTCACTCTGTAGTTTCTTCCCTAAGACTGTTAGACTTTGGAATTCCATCCCTTTTTCCTGCTTCCCTGACTGTACTAAACTGCAGAAGTTGAAATGTAATGCGAACAAACATCTCGCTACTCAACTCCCCACAGTCCCATGCTAGACACAATCTGAAATATTAACCCCTTACTTTCCAAGTGGCAGTTTGCCTTGGGTGAAAAGAATGGCAAAAAGTTCTTAAACGTAACATTTGCATAAGTAAACACTTGTATGAGATCATATAAGCAACTTAAAAATAAAATAACTGAAGATGGTTGTTGGTAATAAGGGCAACGGTTTGCTTTGTGTAAGAGGGACGACAACACGCGACAGAATAATGCGGGGTTGCATTTGTAATGTCTCCCAGCTGTGAGTCATTATGTGTTCTGTCCAGGACCCTGAATTTATTGGACTTGTAGGCGTGGGTTGATTGTTATGACACTGAAAGGAAGAAAACAATTAATACATCACTTTATAGCATTACATAAATAAACTATTCTTTCCTCGGTTGACGAGATCATATAACGGTGCCCCGGTCCAGGAGAAAATGAGTCACTCCATCGGCAGCCGAAAAGCTGAAAACCACAACGTTGATGTGAAAATAAAAACTTGCTACAAGAGCTGCCAACGAGAGAGATTTTCTATTTTACCATAGTTTTCCTTTCTATTTTTTTTACCTAAAACTAAACAGAAATTTCATAAGCAAAGTTTATTTACTAGAATTGTCTGTCTGTGGAACACAATACCGCAGTGTTTTTTCCCAGCTGACTACAACATAGTCGTTTTCAAGTCCAATATAAATAAATTCTTGTTAGGCAATCTTCTTAAATACTCAAAATTATCCCCAATCACCGCCATTATTACTAGTCTCACTAAGACTCATATAATCATTATCCTCGAGTGGCCTTCAGTTCTTGGTAACACCTAAGGCAATCTAAATGGTTTTTTATAATCCGAGGGATGGGGGCAAGATTTCCCAACCAAATTCTCTGAGATCTTCAATCAATAGTGCGACGTAAGGACGAGCATTATCATGATGGAAAATGACTCCCTTTATGTTGACTAAAAGTAGTTTTCAGGTCAACATGGCTGACGATATGGCAGAAAAATAATAATCTTTAATAATCTGAAGAAGAATATTAAAAATTAATCATGGTGTAAGTAATAACAATATGATAAAATAAATTACAACGTTTTAAAATGCTCCTTCTACACACCAGCTAGAACTTTCCAACCGATCTGAATATATATATATATATATATATATATATATATATATATATATATATATATATATATATATATAGTAACTAGAGAAGCAGTGGAAAAATAGAATATATACTTCTTTCTATCTCTCTTTCTCTCTCTATCTATATATAGTATATACTTCTATAAATTTGTTTTTATCTGTGTGCATTAATATTTACATTAAAAACCTTTTTTCTATTAATTTAAAAAGACAATGCAACTTTGCTATATATGGGCCGTAGAAATGCATTAATCTGCAAAACACCTAGCTAATTTACATATTCTTTTAAACATTCATTTTAATTAATTCCCTACTAGTTTTTCAGTTTTCTTATGGGACTAGCGGGGGGGGGGGTACCCGGCGTTGCCCGGGTGTTTCGAGGTGTGTGTGCTCGGGCGGGGCGTTAATCAAAACATAAGAATAAGCGAAGTAAATATTTTAAAACTTAAAAATATCGAAAAAAAAACACACAAAAAAAAACGTAAGGCAAACGAACGATGTTAAATGTAAAAATGGAGGGAAAAAAAAGAAAACGCAGAGAAGAAAAAAGAAGGATGAACGTTAAAACTTAAAAAATAAAAGCCCCCCCCCCAAAAAAAACACGTGAAAAATGGCTTAAATAACCCCGGGGGGTACCCGGCATTGCCCGGGTGTTTGTAGGTGTGTGTGCTCGGGCTGGGGTGGGGGTGTTAATCAAAACATAAGAATAAGCGAAGTAAAAAAAAAACTAACGTAAGGCAAACGAACGATGTTAAATGTAAAAATGTGGGGGGGGGGGGGAAAAAAAGAAAACGCGAAACAGAAAAACGAACGTGAAAAATAACACCCTCCCCCCAAAAAACACGTGAAAAATGGCTTAAATAATCCTGCTTCAATATTAAAATTTTAAAAAAATCGAAAAAAAAGACATCTCCCACCACGATTCGAACCCAAGACTTTTAGATAATGAGGCCACGCTCTAAGCAACTGAGCTAAGACGATTCCCCCTGTAGGAAACTGCTGATTTTAGGGTGAAGGAATTAACGTTTTTGGCCAATTTTTCGATATTTGTCGGGCGGCGGTTGGAAGTTTAAAATGATACCGATCCGGCGAAAATCCGTGACCTGTGTCGAAAGTTTTTGCGAGACATACAAACACACATACATACATACATACAAACGCAATACATACAAACACACATTTTCGCTTTTATATATATACTAGCGGAGGGAGGGTACCCAGCATTGCCCAGGTGTTTAAAGGTGTGTGTGCTCGAGAGGTGGGGGGTTGTAATCAAAACATAAGAATAAGCGAAGTAAAAACTTTAAAAAATCGAAAAAACACAAAAAAAACTAACGTAAGGCAAACGAACGATGTTAAATGTAAAAATCGGAAAAACAAAAACAAAAAAGAAAACAGAAAAACGAACGTTAACACTTCTTTAAAAAATCTGAAAAATACCCCCCCCCCAAAAAAAAAATCACGCGAAAAATGGCTTAAATAAGCTTGTTTCGATATTAAAATTTAAAAAAATCGGTGGGTACCCGGCGTTGCCCGTGTGTTTTTGGGTGTGTGTGGTCGATCGGAGTGGGGAGTGTAAATGAAAACCTAAGAATAACCGAAGTAAAAAAACAACAACAGAAAAACGAACGTTACATGAAAAATTGCTTAAATAACCCTGCTTCGATATTAAAATTTAAAAAATCGAAAAAAAAGACATCTCACACCACGATTCGAACTCCAAACGTTTAGATAATGACCCAGCGCTCCAACCAACTGACCTTTACACGACGTACACGAAATTAGGTCATTTTTTTTTAAATCTTTAAACTAAATCACGTTACGACGTCGTATGACGCATGCGTAGAAGCGATACCGTCATGAGAGGACGGATTTTGCTGACTCCCCCCTCCCTGTAGAAAAGTGCTGATTTGATTTCAGAGTGAAAAAAAAAATTAACATTTTTGGCCAATTTTTCGACATTTGTCGGGCGAAGGATGGGGCTTTCATATGAGACCAAATTTTTGAATTTTTGTTCTGTCTGTCGAAAGGTTTTAGCAGACATACAAACATACACACATAATACATTTTCGCTTTTATATATATAGATAGACTAGCGGGGAGTTACCCGGCGTTACTCTGGTGTTTCGAGGTGTGTGTGTGCTCCGGTGGGGGTATTA
>NC_136487.1:9739284-9841784 GCF_053919585.1 Euprymna scolopes | reverse complement strand
TATATATATATATATATATATATATATATATATATATATATATATATATATATATATATATATATATATAGTGCCACACAAAAGTATTGGATACATTACATTTATATTATATGTATCCAATACTTTTGCGTGGCACTGTGTGTGTGTGTGTGTGAGAGAGAGAGAGAGAGAGAGAGAGAGAGAGAGAGAGAGAGAGAGCGGGGGGGGGCAGGCAGAGAGACAAAGATAGGTAATAACTATAAATGCAAAAAAAAACAAAAAACAAACCAAAAAAGACATGCAGGAAATATAAATGCCGCATGAAAAGATAATGCCAGGAAACCAGTTGAACATTTTCGGCTAGATCTGACCAGCGACCTTTCTTTTATAGACTTCCTTATCTTTTAGCTTAATCGCCATGAATCAACTTCCCGTGAAATATCTCCCACCTCCTTCTCCCACCCATCAAGAATTATACATTTTTCACCCCCGAAAGCTTCTGGAAAAAAATACTCTACTGTACTTATTGTTAAATATTTAAATGCGTGAATGTTTTAATGTGTAAATTACTTAGAAGAAAAGGTGCTTGTTCAGAATTCAACATAATTTTTAAAAATTGAAACATAGAAAAATCTTGATGATATACAACCCCTCATGTAACGAGAACGTCATAATCCAAAAATCACGTAAATGTATCAAGCAGTTTTTTTTTTGTAACTAAGTAAACTGAATTTTATGAAGAAACGGGGATGACGTGCTTCGCTTTCCCATCTTTAAAATTCATCGCTGGTTACCTCCTTAACAACCTATCTAGAAATAAAAATCCAAATTAGCGTTGAATGGCTATAATTTACTAATAAAATCCGTCGAAATTGTAAAAAATGATTTTCTATGTATCAAAAAATCTATTTGATGAATTGACATGATTTTTGGAGTTTGATATTTTCGTTCTGTGACAGGTACGTATATCATAACTATTTGAATTTTTTTAAAATTCAATTTTCACCCCAAATAAGGCACAGTGTCACTTTGAAGTAGGGGGCTTCTATTGGGGACATAATTTGCGGGGGCATTATGAAGGGAGATGAGTAGAAAGATGTTTGTTCACATTACACTTGAACTTCTCCATATCAGTAGGTTTTCTTACACCTAGGGATCTCTATTGTAAAGGGGTGGGACTTAGTTGCTTGTCGGGTTTGTCGGGTTAAGTCACGTCGAGGAGGTACAAGTGCTTTTATTTAATTAGGTTAAATTCTGTACAAAAACTGAAGAAAAAACACTTCAGGAAGAAAACGCAGTAAGACTAACGTTAACTTGAGGATTAGATCAAATTGGAGTATCTGTTATGTCGACAGTTAGTGAGGTAAAATCTTTATCGTTTAAAGAAATTAATTTTGTTTACTGATCCAGAGTATCTTCATTGCGGTATCTGGATATATGCCACATAAAAAAGTATTCCGTGTTTAACAAATAGAAAGGCATATAAGTAGGAGTATGACTTTAGTGGAGGTCAAATATACTTAATAAAAATTTTGAATGGAAAAAGAAGTGTGTTGCTGGTGAATCTCCAGTGGCAGAGACTTGGTATCACTTAACGAGTACATAAGTCAATAAGAAATCCCAACATTCAATTCATTAGTTTGTTTTCTTTCCCTTTTTTTCTTTTCATTTCTTTTCCATCTGCAAAAACAATTTCGGGCAGTGGGTAATTGGATCAAACAGGTTTCGTCATTGTTAGTCTGGAAGGATTACGAATTTGTAGAGATCTCAAGATAAGAAAGGGGTAGAAGGGGCAAAAGTGAAGGAAGGGACTGATGCTGAACGATACAAAAATACAGAAAAGGGAAAATGAAGCGCAACAAGTAAAAAAGGGGAAACGAAAGTAATAGTTCCGCCCACTTGAAAAAACGAGTTCACGTTATAAACAAAAAGCTGGACATAGCTGGCGTTGCCAGGGAGTACTTTTACTTTCATTTTTATCTTTACTGGCATTTCAAACCGGTGTTGCCCGGGTGTTTGGAGGTGTATGTTGAAAAAAAAAAGCGGTCAATTTTTTTTAACTTTGACCCCTATTATGACCCCTTAACATTTATTTTTTGGGCTCAAATCAAGTTATTAAGTTAGATCCATGCCCAATGAACCTATATTTAAAATTTCAAGTGTTTAGACCCCAAATTGTCGGAGGAGTTTGCTAGAGTTCTCAAATGTCAAATCGTTGAACTTTGACCCCTTAACAGTCAAATTTCTGGCCGAAAATGGATTACAAAGATTTTCCCAAATCTCAGTACCCTGCATATCGAATTTCGAGTCTGTAGACTTAAAATTAACAGAGTTATTGCGTAGAGAAATGTACACAGACACACACACATGCACACAGACACGTTCACTTTTATAGATATATAGATTTTATTTATTTATTTATTTATTTTGTAACTATGCCGTTGTCCGTTGTTTATACATTTTTAATTTTGAAAACCGTAAAACTGTATAAACAAGGAATGGAAAGCCTAACATAACAGTTGTAGATGTTTCTTTTTATTTTCCCTTCTGAAGAAGAGATACTACTCTCGAAAATTAGGGACATCAGCACCTACCATCATCTACGATACATTATGTTGGCAAATAAAGGTAATATAATGCAAAATTATTGAAAATTTTTAATGTTGTCATTCCTTTTCATATGCTAACTCGTGTCCACAGTGTTTCCTACAGACCGCATTGATATAGCCTTCAAACACAACTCCTTTCACACAACGCACAATACTTCAAACAAACTACAAAATTTTCTCTAAAATGAATGAATTATTTTTTATCGTTAACTCATAAACTGATACAATTATTATAAACTATAACTATGTTTTGTTAAGTAAATATTAATCTTTAAAAATTCGTCAAAATTTTCAATTATTTATATCAAGATCAAATTGAGTTTAAATACTTCCGAATTTCCCGAACACAAAGTCGGGTTAAATATTACAAAATTCCTTCTAATATAAAGTGGGTTTAAATATTTCCCAATTCATTTTAACATAAAGTGTTTTTTTTTACATGGAGGTCACCACTTATCAAGGCCCAAGGGCCACTCGGGGATAAGGGTTATTGTGTGTACAGTAATCAATAGGATAGTGTAGTAATAGTATTGGAGAATTGATAAAGTGTCATTACTTAAGGGGGAGGTTCATCAGGAATTTGTTTGTGTTGGACTTGAAGACATCCAGGTTGAAGTCGGGAGGGAAACAGGCAAGCGGAGCAGAGTTCCACAGGCGTGCAGTTCTAGGAAAGAAGCTTTGTTTATGGAATCTATGTTTTGATTTAGGCACAGATAAGGAGTGGGGAAATTATTGACGGTGGTTTCAGCTAGTCAGGTGTTTTTTGAAAAAGATTGGCGAGGGGGGACCAAAGAATGGAGCTCAGACGAGCACTTGCCATGGAAATAACGATAAAACAAAGACAGGCTCACAACATCTCTTCTGTGGGAGAGAGGTTGCAGGGAAGAGAAAAGGGCATCCCTCACCAAGCCACGAAGTCTATTTTGTACTCTGTCAAGGCAGGATAGGCTGTTTTTAGCAGCTCCTGTCCAGATGTGGCATTAGGGCAGGTCGATTTGCAACTTTTTTCAGAAAATCAACATGGCACTGGTGATGATAGTTGGGATTTGATGTGATAAGAACATATACCAAAAATTAGATTCCTATCTTGAACAGAAAATTGAGCATTTAATTTTAAAAATCGTGTAGAAAAATGCTGAAAAATCCTTCATTTTCATAGCATTTTTCACAACACTGACTTGGAAATTTCACTATTTTTATAAAATATTCAATTAAAATTGATATATTTATATGAAATACATTGAAAGAAAAGTATATACATGGATTATAATTTTAATTATGAATCACAACTAGCAAAATATCTCAACTTTTACTGCATTGATTAAACAAAAATTGTAAAAAAAGCTAATTAGCAACTAAGTCTTTTAAATTTAACAATTCAAAAAGATATGTGGAGATGTATTACACAATATAACAACTTGATACAAGTTACAGAACCATGTATTTTAATTTTTTATTAGAGGCAATAATATAAACTTATAATATAACTAAATTGTTCTGTATAATTTCCTTTTGAGGAAAATGAAAGTCTAATTTGCTGGCACGATGACTTTGTATTATGTGTCTATGTCTTGCTTCCTGCTCATATACAACTTTTTGAGAAAAATCAATCAAATTAAACCAGTGTGTGGCTGCAAAATTGATAGCAGTAATCTTTTTCATTTTTTTTTTGCTCAGTATTTCTGGAAAACACACACACACACACACACACACACACACACACACACACACACACACACACACACACACACACACACGCACAAACAATTATTTGAAAACACTTTTTTTTAATATTTTTGCGATGTAATATGAATAAAACTAACTATTATTTTGGTAAATTAAGAAAACTAATAAAATTTAATGGATAAATATTTATTTACCTAATGGACAAAATCGTTTGAATGCCCTCTTCTCTCACATCTAATTCATCTGAGTTTATCATCGATATTATATTTTCCAGAAGTACTGCAAAAGCACTATATTTTGAACAATTTAAAACAGTAATTTGGATTTCAGTTAACTGTTTTGTTCTGAATCATATTAAAAATATACCGTTGTTGGTTAAAAAAAAATATTGTCGGTTTTGATCTCAAACCAACTAACTGCATACAATTGAATGATAAATTTGACCAAAGTGTTTAATTTATCGTAGTGTTTGAGGATAGACAACTCTAGTCCATAAACACATTAATCTTGTGGCTTATGTTAGCCATCTTCCTTGATTCACGGGCCCAATTTTCTAAGTTAACTTCTCCACAAGAAATGCCAACAGCACACTTAAAAAGTAGCCTCTGGTCTTCACACTTAAATTATATGTTTCTTCTGCTGTCAGATAATGATGATCGGGAGGGACACTAATTTTTTAGAATTCTACTTGAGGCAAATCTTGACAATTATTGATACAAAGTTTCCCCAAATGATCAGTAAATGTTGTTAGCTTTTTGCTATTCCATCAATTAATTTAAAAATTGCTGTAAATGGCAGTTCTTCTAGTGGAACCTGAAAATTAGAAAATTTGCATGTTTAATAATAGAGCCAAATTACATAATAAATACCAATATATTATTTTATTTTCCACAAAAAAGGAACATAATTGCAGGTGAATCTATAGAATTAATTTTACCTCCTTGTTAGGAGGACAAGTGCAGACTATGTCCCTTGTTTGACAATTTTCTGTCTTGCACTTTACTGCAAAGTCATCACATCTAAAGACAGAAAGTTTACAGCTACAAGAAGATATATCAAGCAGTCTGTCTAGCTGTTCCTTCATTCTTTTCACTTGGATTGCTGCAAGAGATTTCCTGTCAATCTGTTTGGCCCTCTTATAGCAAAATATATTGACCTTCTGTCCTATATAATGTTACCTTAACAAGGGCAATTGTGAATTGACTGCTTGCCGAATAATAATTATTTCCTTGGCAATTAACTTAGAAATCTCACTATTTTTTAAGTGGGGATAACTGTTTTCGAGGAAATAACTAAACTGGATGACTTGTTGTGAAGTTGGGGGTGCTGTTTCATCCAAATGACAAGGTGGACCAGCAAATTTTCTGAACGACGGGTTAAAACTGAACGTCGTGCTTTTACTGACATTTTAATCTGAAAAGTAAAATAAATAAATGAATTATAACTGAAGGAAACTGTATTAGGCTATCTTCCAGTTTCATCCTTGGACGTACTGTCTCCTACTTCATTCTAACATAGAGTGTGTTTAAATATTTCCCAATGCATTTTAACATAAAGTGGGTTTAAATACTTCCAAATTCCTTCTAATATAAAGTGAGTCCAAATACTTCCCAATTCATTCTAACATGAAGTGGGTTCAAATACTTGCAAAATTTTTCACAACCTTCGAATGTTTACGAAATAATATTTTTTAAATCAATACAGTTATGGTCAAAATTATGGATCACTTATAAAAAATTGAGATAATAATTAAAGCCTACGTATTTAAATGCTAAGAATCGTACAATGAACAATTAGGGGGAAATGTAAAATATTTAACAGTAGATTGTAGTATTATTTTTTTGCTTTTAAAGCCTCTCTATAGCGTTGTAGCTGAGTTCCATCCTAAATTCATTCCAATATTCAAAATGATTCATTGTCATACTAAAGGTTGCTGCTTATGTTTCAGGTAATATTTGATTCCTGTTGGTGCTATAATAATATATTTAATTGAAAATGCTTTCAAAGAAGCAGCTTTCAGAGATTAAAAGGGCACATATTATTGCTTTATCTGGTGAAGGATATTCTCAGGTAGAAATTGCCAGTAAGATGAAATGTGCCAGGAAGGGAGTTCAAACAACGATTAAAAGGTACAAGGAAATAAAGTCTTTAAAAACCAGAAAAGGACACGACCGTAAAAGTCTACAGTCGCCAGGGAAGACAGATTTTTGAAAAGAGCATCCTTTGCAGATAGGAAGAAAAATCCTTCAGAGCTTGCTGCTGAATTTAGTGAGGATGCAAATAAAAACTTATCAGCTCGAACAGTGAGAAGAAGATTATTCAAAGCGGGATTAAAAGGATGCAAAGCAAGGAAGGAACCCTACTTGTCTTAGGTCAACAATAAAAACGACTAGGATTTGAAAAAAACATGAACAAACATGAAAATTGGACACCTTGTGCTTGGACTAAAATTCTTTGGTATGACGAAAGTAACTTCAAAGAAAGTTAACAACTTTTATTTTCTAAACTTGTGAAGAAAAAATTGACATTTTTATGTGAATACACGTCCATAATATTTAATCAAAAATTATAACAGATTCCTTTTTTATCAGATTTTTGACGCTTCTGGATCGGTTTATGTTCGCCGTAGAGAAGAGAGGCATTTCATCCTAATTGTGTAGTTCCAACTGTCAAGTTTGGAGGAGGAAAGGTAATGGTTTGGGGGCTGCGTAGCTTCTTCAGGTACTGGAATGCTGTACACACGTGAGAGCAGAATGAACTCGACAATTTATACTAACATGCTGGACCAGGTTTTACCAAACCTCTTTGACTAAACTATTTAATAATAACATTACAAGTGAAGTAATCTTCCAAAAAGACAATGTTCCATGTCATATATCAAAAGTTTCAATGGATTGGCTTGAGAAAAAAGTGATTACAGTAATGAAATGCCCCCCCCCCCAATCCTCAGACCTAATTCAATTGAAACTTTGTGGTCCTATATAGAGAAAAGAGTGAAGATACACAAATGTTCATAAAAAGAAAAAGAATTAGAGGCCAAACTTCATGAAGAGTTATAAAAAATACATTCTACCATCTGCAATAATTTGACCAATGATATTAAAAAACGAATAAAAGCTGTTATAAAGGCAAACGGAGGACATTCCAAATATGGATTGTGGTCAGAACAAGTTTTTTTATTGTTTATTCCAATATCTTAACCTTTAACTATAAGTTTCGATAATTTCGATTTTTCATTAGTGCTTTATAATTTTCGGCAAGACTGTATGCTATTTTTCTCCTCATTAAATCAATTTTAGCTCTCTTAAAAATAAAAACATCAATATTTATTTTATTATTAGTTTTTATAGGTAGAAGAAATACTGTTTCTCTATGATAAACAATTTGATACAAATACAATGTGGTATAAAATGATACAGGTTCCAGTGAATTCTTTAGTTTAGTATTGCGGAAAGCGAAGAATATGGTAACTGTTTACAAATTCAACAAATGTAAAATGTTTGTGGAGCATCAAATCTTAGTACAATTCTTTTAAATCCAGTTGCCATATTCTTTGCTTTCCGGAACCCTAAAATAAAGATAATAGAAGCTGTATCATTTTATATTATATTATTTTATTTTAGAATTTTGCTTTTGAACTTATTTAAAACACTTTTTTGAACATTTTTCTAATCCCATTTTTCTCCATTTTCATATCGTTTTATTTTTATCTGTTTTTATCCATTTATATATTTCCGTACCCCCTGTTCGATGTTTCTGTCTCATCTCCTTCTTTCTCCACTTTCTATCTTTTCCATTTTTTCTTTTCTTTTATTGTTGGCCATTCGTTAGTGTTCCCCATTATTTATTTTTTGTTACTATTTCAATGTTTTGTCTAATTACTTACATATATTCTACGCCTCTTATTTACACTTATATGCTACACCTACTTTTAATTACTGTTTACTATATTATCATATTCCTTCATTCTTATTTCATATCTAAATGTCATTAAGCCATTTTTATATAATGCTAATAATAATATATATATATATATATATATATATATATATATATATATATATATATATATAATGCTATATATAATATAATAATATATATATATAAGTATTTTATATATATAAGTATTTTATATATATATATATAATATATATCTATGAAATATTTTTTTCATAAGTTTATTTAAAAGTTCATAATTTTAACTCTTTTCTCACCCCTCTCTCTTTCTGCATGTTTCTTTCTTTCTGTATCTTTTGCTCCCTCTAGTTACCTCCATCTTCTCCCTTTTTTCCCATCCCCCTCTCCTTTTCTCTTTAGTTTGTTTTGTCTGTCCGTTTATCAATCTCTGTTTCTACCATCTCCATTTTTGGAGCCCGTGTCTCTCCTTCGCTAAATACAATTTTCGTCTTCTTTTAAACGAAATTTGCATAATAATCTTTTTTCTTGACAAAAGAAATAATCTAAATGTTCAACATGTTCTTTTTGCAATGCGTCATTCAAGATACGATTTAATGATTTATCGTCAAATAATAATATTGATCAATAGTTAATAATGTCCAAAAGTCAAATAATATTGTTCAATGTTCAGTAAAAACTAAATTTAACAATGTTCTCAGTTTTTGTCTTGATTTTTTTTTTTCAGAAAGTGAACATATTTAGAAGACGGCACTGAATTCAACACTTGATATTATATTCAAAAATATGATGTACTGTATATAAAAACAGAACTCACAGAGAACAAAGGAAACGCTGTATTCTACCAGCATACACAAAAGAAAACATGTTCTCCGCAGCCGGTTGTCTAACGTTGTCTTACTCGTGCATAAGCGCACACACGCAAAAAAAAAAAAAATAAATAAATAAAAAATAATAATAATAATAATAACAACAACAACAAGTGAATATAACTATGAATTTCACAGGTCCATGAAAAGTTTTTATTTTTAAATTCCTGAATTTGTGGATGGTTACCTACACTAGACTAAGAGATTATATAATGTATACGTAAAAGAAAAAAATGAAAGAAAAAAAATTGTCTGTAATATTGAGCAGAAATAACTTGGTGTTGCTCTACAGTTCCACAGTTATTTCTACTTAAAAATAATTTAATTTTCTTTGGAAAATAATGAAACCGAGTTTCTAATTATATTTCTGTTATATTCCTAAATACTTAGGAAATAAAGACAAACGTGAGTTACACCGAGTGGTATGTGTAATGGGGTTTATTTATAATACAGAAACGTAAGGCTGCTCGCCTAAGGTAAATAGAAGTACATAGTAACAAGTATGGGGAAGAAAGTCTGATAATCAACACGTAAGACTATCCGTCTTACTGCGACTGCTTGTCTGCCGCTGTCTGCCGCTGTCTGCCAAACAGTCCAATATATATATACAGTTTGTAACCGGTGTATAGCCAGTTATGTTCCTTCACAACACCTCCCCCTGAAGCTGAAATCTTCCTGATTTTAGCTTAAATACCTCTTCCTTTTAGGGTCAGGGCTTAATCTCCTGGTAACTTTTCTCTTTCTTGCGCTTTTCCTTCTGGTCAGCGTTACCCGGGGTAAAGGTTTCTGTCCAGCCCGTATGGTCGGTTCAGGCGAAATATTCATTGTTTGCGGTACACACGCTGGTTTTGGTATATCAAAAATATCGCACAATGTTTCCATTGGTGTCTCTTCCACATTTGGAGACAGTCTGGGACGTATTTGATTTCTGTGTCTTTTGCAGACAAAACTTAATCCTTGGATGGTATAGACCATGCTCCCAATCCTTTTTTTGATAATACCTTCAACCCACTGATTTCGTCCATTTTGAAAATTTTTGAAATATACATTTTCACCTGGGGAGAAGCACTTGGTATTAAGGTTTTCTTTTTTGAAAACTTTCTTTTTCTCTGGTAGCAGCCTATCGAAGACAGATCTTATCTTTCTTGCAAACATTAGCTCAGCCGGGGAAGAATTGACATTATTATTAGGATTTGGTGTCACCCTGTAAATTGCTAAAAATGTTTGAATACATTGTTCGTCTGTGTCCGTAGTAAGATTTTTCTTAAGTGCCCTTTTAAACGTATCTACAAATTTTTCGGCCAACCCATTCGATCGTGGATGGTACACAGGTGTTGTCATATGTAGAATATTTAGTGAGTCACAGAATTCTTTGAATTCATGAGCAGTAAATGCTGTTCCATTATCGCTCACTAAGGTTTTTGGCACTCCAAAACGGCTAAAAATTTCATTAAGCGCACTCACAGTGTTTTTTGCTGTTGGATGTCTAAACTTAAATATTTCTGGCCATTTTGAAAAAGAATCTACAATAATCAAGTAAAAATAACCATTTATAGGTCCCGCATAATCAATATGCAGACGTGACCAGGGTAGGTCCGTCTTTGGCCATGGCGTCGTTTTTACTGGAGGATCTCGAGCTGCTAATTGACATCCTCTGCATGTCTTGACACATTTTTCAACTTCCTTGTCCATACCAGGCCAGTACACATATCCTCTCATAAGGGATTTCATTCTCGAAATGCCCGGATGACCTGTATGAAATTCCTTCAGAATTTTCCTCTGTAACGTTAGTGGAATTACGATCCTCTCACCATACATGAGCACATCTTCACAGATGGAAAAAGGCGTTGTTTGATCTACCTTTTTATTTTTTTTTATCCATCCCAATTGATTTTTCATTTTCTTAATGAAAATGTCATTTACTGCCTCTTTTTTTTTTTTTTCGAAAGTTACCGGAAGTTCACGTATCATATTACACATTGAACTTGTACATTCACTTTCGTCTTTAAGCGCAGCAATTACCGTTTCTTCGAAACTTTCGCTTCTTTTAGGGATCAACCGTGATAATGCATCTGCGTGTCCTAACTTTTTTGAGGATACATGTTCCATCTTAAACTGATAGTTTAAGAGGGTTACAGCCCATCGCTGTAATCGATTCGCAGTATGTGTGGGAATGCCTTTCTTTGATCCAAATATGGTAAGTAGGGGTTTATGGTCGGTTTGCAAAATAAAAGATCGTCCATGGAGAAATCGATTGTACTTTGTAATTCCAAATATTATCGACAGCGCCTCTTTTTCAATTTGGCTGTAATTTTTCTCCGCTGCAACCAACGTTCTTGAAGCATGGGCGATAGCTTTTGTCCTACCATCCTCATACTTGTGAAGTAATACAGCGCCAACACCGTAATCACTGGCGTCCGTTGCTAGTATTAGTTCCTTTTCTGGATTGAAATGTGCCAATGCTAAGTCTGACAGTAGACATCTTTTGATATTTTGGAAAGCAGATTCACATTCCTTATTCCAGTTCCATTTAACACCCTTTTTCAGTAACTCGTTAAGAGGAGCTCTTAAATTATGTATGTTAGGGATGTAAATTGCATAGTATTGAACTAATCCCAAAAACGATTTTAATTTTGTCACTGAATCTGGAGCAGGCATCTTTTCAATTGCTTCAGTCCTTTGTGGATCCGGTCTTCGACCCTCTTTGTCGATTATTTGACCTAGATATTTAATTTTTTTCATAAAAAAATCGCATTTTTCTGGGCTCAATTTAAAACCAAATTCCTGTATTCTTTTGAATACTTCTTTTACATGCTTCTTATGATCTTGCAAATTTTCACTTTTAATTAGGATATCGTCAAGGTAGGCCATTGAAAATTCCAACCCTGCCAGCATCGTGTCCATAATTTGCTGGAAAATAGCAGGAGCAACCTTTAATCCAAAAGGAAGCCTCTTTAGCTTAAAAATGCCCTTATGAGTATTTATGCCTAAGTATTTGGAGCATTCATCGCTGATCTTAATTTGCAAGTAAGCATCTGAGAGGTCTATCTTAGAAAAAATTTTTCCTCCGTTAAGCTTAGAGAACAGATCTTCTGCGGACGGAAGGGGATAATTATGGTCCAATAGACAGTCATTTAAACCCGTTGAAAAATCTCCACAGACCCTTATTCTGTTATTTTTTTTCTTTACATACACGGTTGGACTTGCCCAATCTGTGTGGTTAACTTTTTCAATGACTTCCAGTTGTTGAAGTCTATCCAACTCTTTTTCGATTGCGTCCATCGCTGAAAAAGGCACATTCCTTTTAGGTTTGAATACTGGAGTGGCATTTTTCTTTAATTCAAATTTTGCCTCTGTCTTAATACAGAGTCCTAGTCCTTCGGCAAAAACATTGGGAAATTCAGTTTTCAAATCCTTCAGGAAGTCTTCCCTTTGGTTTGCTTTTTCTGCAGTTAAAACGTTACAAAACGAATTTATGGGTTTCTCCCATAAATTAAACAGGACAATCCAATCTACCCCAAACAGGCATGTATTCTTTCCTGGTACGACGTACACTTTGGATTTATGAGTCTGGTTAGCGAATGTCACTTTGCATTTTAATTCTCCCTTGAACTCTAATCTTTTGCCGCACACACTTCTCGCCGTCTTTCTGGTTTTCGTTAATTCAGGTCGACCTATCCTTTTCCATATATCTTCATTTATAATACTAATATCTGCACCGCTATCCAGAAGCAATGTAACCAGATGTCCATTTATCCGAACATCAACATATTTCCGTCTTTCGCAGCTTTTTTCTTTATTCATGCGAAGCGTATTTACATTATCGGTCCCTTGTCTTTTCTTCTGGGCACAGTATGTTCCCTTGTGACCTCTGAGACCACATTCATAACATATTTTGTTCCTAAACCAGCAGGTCTTATTGTTGTGTCTTAAACTACCACAACATTTACACTTTAGCTTTGGGTCTTTGTATCCTTTAAGGATCCTGTGTTCTTGGAACCTGGACTTTCTTGTGGTCCCTTGCCTTTTTACTTGCTGCACCTTAAAAATATTTTTCTCTTCAATGCGAGTGTTGTCTTTCTTTATGTTAATCAGACGTTGACACTCTTCAGTGACTTTTTGCAATGTTATGTTAGGATCCGCCTCCATAATTGTTAGGATCCGTGAACGTATATCTTTGTCCCTTGGTGCTGTGAGACCTTGTACAAAGATTAAACATTTAAATTGGTCTGCGGAAATTTCATTCAATTTAAATGATTCGCATAAACAGTTCACAGTGCAAGCATATTCTAGATAGTCTTCAGCTTCTGCCTTCTGAATGTTCAAACATTTGTATCTAGAGTGAAATAGGCTATCCCTTTTATCAAATATTTTCGACAAGGTACTAATTGTTTCCTCGAACGAAACCTCCTCCGGTTTTTTTGGTAGAATTAGATTTGCATACTTGGTGTTTTCATCAGTACCCAGTTTTTGTAGTAGCAGGGTAACTTTTTCCTCATCGGTCCAGTCTAAACATCTTTTCGTAAAAATTGTTTCGTATCTTCTGTAGTATGCAGGGAAAGTAACACCAGTATCCGGGGAGTAACGAAATTCCGTTAGTGAATTTGAAATACCCTCGGCAGAAAAATTAGTCTTCTTCCCGGTCGACGTTAGAATTAGCTTTTCTAAATTCTTTTGCTGTGTCGACATTTGTCGTTGTAGTATGTTTGTTTGTTCTTGTTGTGCCTCTAAAGTTTTTTGTGTTCTTTCTTGTTGTTGTTGCAGCTGTTGCTGTAGCTGTTGTTGTTGAATTTGTTGTTGTTGTTGTTGTTGCGCTAAAAATTGTTGAGTCATTTTTGTCTGTTCCTGGATGCTAAGGGCTAGAGCCTTAGTTAACTCTGCTAATTGTTCCATGTTAGCTTCTAGTACAAAAATGTCTTTTCGAATTCTACACAATAATTCCAAAGAAAAATCGTAAATTTACGTATATCGTAAATTAGTAGCAATATGCAGACACAACACGTTTCAACAAAGTTCATCCATAGTAATTCAACAGGCTTTGTAAAATAATTCTTTTTTTTTTTTTTTTTTTTTCAACAACGTAAGTTCATACACAAAATATTTCTTACTTCCCACGACAAATAGTTCCAATTATTTATATAAAGGCAATAACAAACAATTAATTTTCCAAAAAAAAAAATATATGGCTGCCGTTCCCACGTGGCATAAAATGGTACAATAGTCGTTGTATTTATATTTTTTCTTTCGAAACTCGTAATCCTTTAGTGTAGTTTCGAATTCAACTTGCGACCATTTTTTTTTTTTTTTTTTTTACTTGTCAAAATAAATATAAATTCCACTTTACCTTGAACATGTTTCTATAATTTCTTGTGAGTTCTTTACGAAGAAAAATCCGTACTTTTCGCTACTTTAGGTAGGAAAAATTTTTAAATTCATTGACGCACGTGGTCAAAAATCCTTGTGTAGTTTGTTTTTTTCGTAAAACAAAAAATCCTTGCATTGTACACAGTCCTTGGTACGGTAATTTATCTCTGTTAAGAGAAAGAACATCCTTTCGTCGCCATTGTTATATTCTTAAATACTTAGGAAATAAAGACAAACGTGAGTTACACCGAGTGGTATGTGTAATGGGGTTTATTTATAATACAGAAACGTAAGGCTGCTCGCCTAAGGTAAATAGAAGTACATAGTAACAAGTATGGGGAAGAAAGTCTGATAATCAACACGTAAGACTATCCGTCTTACTGCGACTGCTTGTCTGCCGCTGTCTGCCAAACAGTCCAATATATATATACAGTTTGTAACCGGTGTATAGCCAGTTATGTTCCTTCACAACAATTTCTAATCATATTTCTGAAATTTTAAGATGTGAATCGATTATTTATATTATTTGGATTCTTCCAACTACTGTTCTTATCTTGAGTGTTTTTTTTTTTGTTTTTTTTTTACTTGCGGCCTCCTTCAGGTGTCTCTTGTTAAACTTGGGAATCTTCACACAAAAACCCGTGATAAAATTGCAAGTTACACTCTTCTGAAGGTTAAATCTTCAGTGCAGGTGACACTTAAAATACAATTGCGAATTACTTAACATTTCTATCTCGGCATGGCTGACGGAACGAGAGCATACTACCCCCGTAGATGAAATAAAGGGTGGTGTTCGAAATTTCGTGCAGATACCCGAGTTTGACAGAAATATTCCTTGGTTAGGCAAAAGGATTTTCAGATTCAACAATATATACCTGAAGAAGGTCGAAGGTTATATCGAGCAATGTGTTGCGAAAATGATACTCAAAATAAGAACAGTAAAAAAAAAAAAAATCTAAATAATACGAGTTTCTAATTCTTTTTCTACTGGGCTTCCATAATTCTTTTATTTTCTTTTATTTATTTATTTATTTATTTATTTTATGTAAATCTAAATGTTTTCTAAGTCATCCAGGGTTCGCTCCGGTATGAATCTGGCAAATTAGTTTTTGTCTTAATCATCTAGACAAGGTATGGCCCGGCTTGGTTCTAAGAGGTGCACCCTCACAAGCATTGCCCCACTCCTTTCGGAAGGAGTGGCTTATTGCCGGTCGACTGAGGCGTCTTTATCGGATAATTTAGATGGGTTGATTCTCAGTTAATTTTGAACAATTTCTTCACGTTAGACTCACTTCATAACTAACGGAAAAGTAATGGTTTCATCTGTCGAAAAAAAAAGGAAGAAAATTCCTTAATTTGCAGTATTCATACTCAGCGATCATAACGTTTATCGTTTATTACCCACCTACGTTAAAGATTAAGCAGTGTTGAATTAATGTTACATATGGTCACAGAATTAGGAGTCCGATATTAATAACTATCAACCTGCGCGGTTAGCTATTAAAATGCTACCTTAAACTTGAGCGCAAAAAAGCAAAAAAAAAAAAAAAAAAAAAAACAACAAAGAAAATGCTATTTCAAACGTTAACCTGACCAACTAATATGAACACGAACTTTGTTAAGCAGGCCTGTTCGATGAAAAATAACGCCAGACACATTAGTGACTGCAACAGAGACGTAACGAAAAGTTCAGTTTTTAAAAAAGTTTTCTAAAACTTAAAAAATTGCAATTAAAATTTGGTTTGTTTTTAGTAATATTATCATTTTTTTTCATCAAAAAATATTTAACAAATAATTTAACGTGTTCCAACCTAGTATCGTTTTTATTTTTCCCTTTTCAATGTTGTAATCCTGGTCGCGAGAGACAACAGGAAAAGACATTAGAGAATCTGTATTAATTCTCTGAAAGTAGGAGTTTATTAAAGGACATTCGAAATTATGTTAGGCGACGGTTAGCACCAAATACTGTTACGTCAGCAGATATACGATTTCAATGGTAAGGCCTTCTCTTTATGAAGGCTACGGTATGGCACACTAACGAAACCAATATTTAAAACTTAATATTTATTTTTAATTCGTTACATTTTGTTGCGTATAAAAATCATATTTATTTTTAATTCGTTACATTTTACCGTGTATAAAAATATTGATATTTATTTTTATGCAAGCGTTAAAATACGACATGCGTTTCCGTGCATGGATAAATAAAAATTTCTTAACTAAAATTTAAATAATGACTCTTACGGTCCACCAGTCGGTCCAGTTAGTATTTACACAAAAAAGCATTGCATTCTTTTTGTATATATACTGGATAAAGGAACTTGGAGATTGTCCACACACACAAATTGCAGGTTAACAAAGAACAAAGAAAATACCATGACGAACTTGACCTCTGATGGAGCAAAACATTTGTCAATAAAAGCAAAAGTTTCGACGAACAGAGAGAGAGAGAGAGAGAGAGAGAGAGAGAGAGAGAGAGACACACACACACACACACACACACACACACACACATGATCCTTACGTCATCGGTCCGTCAACCCCAAACCTCAACTTTCACCCTTGCTTGATACGTCCGACTGCAGACTGTTTGTAAAATGGCTGGAACAAGTTAGAAGTTATATATTTATTTAGCAGCTTGGAGATCGTGTACATACACAAATTCCAGGTTAGCAGAGAACAAAGAAAATGCCATGTCTGACTTTGACACGTATATTGACCTCAGAGAAAAAGACGGACTTTGTACGTACATATTGACCTTTGATAGAACAAATAAAGAATTTCTCAATAAAAGCAAGAGGCCTTACTGGGAGAGAGAGAGAGCGAGACACACACACACACACACACACACACACACACACACACACACACACACACACACACACACACAAACGATCATTACGTCGTTAGCTCGCCAACCCCAACCTCACCTTTCACCACCCTTGTTCAATATGTCTGATGGTGACTGACAGGTAAAATATTAATTAAATAAAAAATCAGTTTTGTTTTGAAACCGTCTCTGTGCTTGATTGTCAAACGGCTGGAACAATCTAGAGTGCATATATTTATTTAGCAGCACGCATTTTCGTAGAAGTGCAACAACCATGATGATACTTGAGCGATAAACAGATAAAACGTTACGGAGAGACAGCCTATACAACATATATATAATTGCTGAAAATGCCTTTAAAATCATTTTTACAAACTTTACTTTCTTTTACATGACTGAAAAATTAAATCAGGATAAAAACACTGAAAAATTAAAATGTATAATATAATATTATTCGGGACCCTCCCAAACGTGGGCCCTATGTAAATATCCTGTTTGCTTTATGGCTGAAGCGCGTCTGCTTCCGCCCCCTCATAGTGGTATGAATGCAATAAAAATTGAAAATACTTTGTCTGTAAAGCTGCCGTGGAAACCGGTTTGTTTCACACTTTTTCTTTTTCTTTTCTTATTTTTTTACGCCATGACAAATGATCCCGCCATTTATAAGTGGAAAATGTTGCAAAACAAAACAAAAACAAAAAAAATCTGCAGATGTTTTTACGAATTTTATGAATTTTTATGAATTTTTATGAATGCTTTGCCATCATCCGCTATTTCCGCACAATATGACATCCATACGGTTTTGTTGTTGACACTTTGCCGTCATTAAATTATTCTATTCTAAAGGCACGCTTACGTATATATATATATATATATATATATATATATATATATATATATATATATATATATATATATATATATATATACAGTGATGATCATATTTATTGGCACGGTAAAATAAAAGTTAAATTTTGTCTAATAAATTCTAAAAAAGGGATTAAATTAAAGAAAATAACAAAGTATATTATGTATTTTTAACTGGCCTTTCCGATGCAGCAATCGGATTTTAGAAAAAATAAATAACAAAGGAACAACAAACATAATTGCAAAAAACCCTTGTTCAAAATTATTGGCACGATTTATTTAATAATCAATTGTATAGCCTTTGGCCTTGATTACCTTCCTCAGTCGCTTTTCATAGTTTACAACCAAGTTGTTGCACTCTTCAGTAGTAATTTTAGCCCACTCTTCCTGACAATAATCCTCCAATTGAATAAGATTCTTAGGCTTCCTTTGCATTACCCTCAATTTTAAATTTCTCCATAAATTTTCAATTGGATTGAGGTCTGGGCTTTGTGATGGCCACTCCAAAACATTAATATGATTGTCCTCAAGCCATTTCTTAGTCAGTTTAGCCGAATGCTTTGGGTCATTATCTTGCATGAACCACCAACGACGACCAAGTGAGAGCTCTTTAGCAGAGTCTTTCAGGTTTTCATCCAATATTTTAACATAATCTTCCTTTTTTATGCTACCTGTGACCTTAACAAGTCGCCCTGGTCCAGAGGCAGCAAAGGATCCCCAAAACATCAAACTGCCTCCACCGTGCTTCACTGTGGGTATGGTGTTCTTAGGCAGGAAAGCTTCGCCAGATTTTCTGTAAATATAAGACACTTTATTATGGCCAAATAACTCTATTTTCGTTTCGTCAGTCCATAGAACACGTTTCCAGAATGCAACATCTTTATCAATATGACGTTTTGCAAAGGCTAGCCTTGCTTTCAGGTGCATAGGCTTCAATAAGGGAGTCTTTCTCGGACGACATGCTTTTAAACCAGCTCTCTTCAAAACTCTACCAACTGTATGTCGAGATACATTCACTCCAGAGGTGCTCTGTTCATCAACAATCTCCCCAACAGAGATCCTTGGGTTTTGTTTTACTTGTCGAACAATTTTCCGTTCATCTCTTGGGGAAAGAATCCTTTTTCTCCCTCTACCCTCTAAACTCATAACGTGGCCTTGCGATTTGAACTTGTTTATTATGGCTCTAACAGTGGATTTGGGAAGGTTTAGCTTCTTTGAAATCTTATCATAGCCCTCCCCATTGGTATGGCATGCTACAACAAGCTTCCTGACGTCTTTGCTGTGTTCCTTAGTTTTAACCATGGCGATTGAAAATTATAATTTAGTCACTTATAATAGTTTAAATAAATCGCTATCTAAAAATTATCTGAAAAAAATTATTCACTGAATTAGCGTTAAACAAGCATAATATGGCTATAAAAAAGTTCAGAAAGCACGTAAACCGGAAATTAATTGATATTATACTGATACTAAAAGAAAAACTAAGCCGTGCCAATAATTTTGAACAAGGGTTTTTTGCAATTATGTTTGTTGTTCCTTTGTTATTTATTTTTTCTAAAATCCGATTGCTGCATCGGAAAGGCCAGTTAAAAATACATAATATACTTTGTTATTTTCTTTAATTTAATCCCTTTTTTAGAATTTATTAGACAAAATTTAACTTTTATTTTACCGTGCCAATAAATATGATCATCATTGTATATATATATATATATATATATATATATATATATATATATATATATATATATATATATATATAGAACAAATAACAAAACTATATTCCAAAATTCATGATGTTGACCATCTTATAATTTATTCCTTTAATTCAGTAGACTTATACAATTCTTGACAGTGTCTGTTTCGTAACGCAAAATCAATCACTTAATTATTATATCAATCACTTAATTATTATATCAATCAATGAATCTATTATGCCTTTAACTCATCAGAAGAAATAGCAGCAATCAATCCGTCAAAAGGAAATGAAGTGTGATTTGTCATGATTAAAATCCGAAAATTGGAAGAGAAGCTGCTTATACCTTTAATATGTTTCCATTACGCCATTTTGAATTTCATCAAAGTCATTAAACTCAACTATTCGCACTAACAATCTACATTAATTTATGAATCTTTTACGAAAATATTCTAATTAATAATCAGTAAATCTAAATTCTAATTTTTTATACATACTTATGAAAATAATATGAATAAATTATAAACTATTATACATGTTTGCATATACGAAACTAAACTAAGCTAAAAAAAAAAAGAAAAGAAAACAATTGATCTTGACGTTATCATAAATAAGCAATTGATTTGAATTGAAAACCATACATATTTTAATTCTGTCGACTATTATAATCAAGCTTATTATTATTACAGTTATATTTCTTAGAATCATTCAATTCAAAACCTATAATTGCGTTAGTTAAGTTTATAAGTTTTCGGATTTTAATCATGTCAAAGCACACTTCATTTCCTTTTGACGGATTGATTGTTGATATTTCTTCTGATGAGTTAAGAGCATAATAGATTCACTGAATTAAAGGAATAAATTATAAGATGTCAACATCATGAATTTTGGAATATAGATTTTTGTCATTTATTCTCTATATTGCTCTGTAATTACATTGAGCTTCTTAAATAAGGATTGGTATAAGGAAATATATTTCTACAGATATATATATATATATATATATATATATATATATATATATATATATATATAATAAGGATTGGTATAAGAAAATATATTTCTACGGATATATTTTCTTATACCAATCCTTATTATATATATATATATATATATATATATATATATATATATATATACATATATATATATATATATATACATATACATATATATATATATATATATATATATATATATATATATATATATATATACGGACTCGCAAATGCCCCCAGAGTCTTTCAGGAATTCATGTCCATAGTTTTACCGAGCAAAGGAGAGGTTGTGTTACCGTATTTGGATGATATATGTAATGGAAGACCACTTACATCATATAGATAAGGTACGGAGTAGTTTGCGCAAACATAATTTAAGGTTAAAAGCTTCGAAGCTTGAGTTCGGGAAAAATTCAGTATCTGAATGAAGTTAATGAGAAGGGTATACAGCTGGACAAAGTCAAATCTATGAAATCGATTTCGACTCCAACCACTGAGACAAGTGAGGGCCTTCATCGAAATGACCTCCTACTACCGGCAATTTATTATTATTTTTTTTTTTCCGATATCGCCGAACAACTAGTTCGGAAGCGTGCGTGTTTTCAAGCTGCCTTTGGTAGTCTTAAAACGAGGCTCGCAGAGTTGGTAATACTGGATTATCCAGGTCTAGATAAGGACTACAGACTGTATACGGATGCCTCCAATCATTCGATTTCTGTATGTTTGTTACAAATGATTTATGATAGAAAGGAGGGTAAAGAGGTAGAAAAACCGATTTACTTTTTATCCCATAAGCTGAATGAGATGCAGACAAGATGGTCAACCATAGAGAATGAAATATTTGCTATACATGATGCCCTTCATAAATTAAACCACAACTTGCATAGTGCAACGTTCATCATCTATACGGATCATAGACCCTTAGCATACTTACTAAACTTACCCATGAAAAAAACAAAAACATTCAGTAGGACTGGCAATAATTTCACCATATAATATCTGAAAGAAAAGGATATTATTTGTGCGGATCTCTTGCCACGCTCTGTGGATACGAGTCCGGACAATGATGATTCTCAGGTAGAAACAGGTATTAGGTTAGTGCAAAATCAATATCGTTTTCTCACATATGTTACTTTTATATACGATTTTCTGAATTAATTCATTGATATATATATATATATATATATATATATATATATATATATATATATATATAATTTTGAAACGCGTTTTTCGTTCTATCGAATCGTATTATTCGTTACTGTTCTCAATCTCTTCATTTTTTTTGCAGGCTTTTCGACAGCATGGACAAAATTCAAATCCGCACGATTTTCTTGTTCCAGTTCAAACTAGGCCGAAAAGCTGTTGAGACAGCTTTTCGGCCTATCAATGATGCGTTTGACCCTAGAACTAGTAACGAACGTGTGACACACCGGTTGTTCAAGAAATTTCGCAATGGCGATGAGAGCCTCCAAGATGAAAACGGTCGCGGCCGGCCGACTGCAGTTGAAAACGAACATTTGAAAGCCTTTATTGAACCGATCCTCGCAAAACCACACAAGAAGTTACTACTGAACTCGAGGTCGACCACTCAACAGCCGTTCGCCATTTAAAGCAAATAGGGAAGTAAAAAAAGTTGGATAAATGGGTACTGCATGAATTAAACGATAATTAAAAAAAATCATCGTTTTAAGGTGTCTTCTACGCTCCTTCTGCGCAGCAAAAACGACCCATTTCTCGAGCGGATTGTGACGTGTGATAAGAAGTGGATTCTCTACGACAACCGGCGACGTTCGGCACAGTGGTTGGATGCTGGAGAAGCTCCACAACACTTCCCGAAGTCGAAATTGCACCAAAAAAAGTTATGGTGACTGTTTGGTGGTCTGCGGCCGGTCTCATTCCATCACAGTTCTTGAATCCGGGCGAAACGATTACGGCGAAGAAGTACTACCGACAAATTGACGAAATGCACCAGAAGCACCAGCGTATTGGCCCGAGATTGTTCAATCTGAAGGGACCAATTCTCCTCCATGACAACGCTCGCCTGCATGTTGCTCAGCTGACCTTGCAGAAGCTGAACGAATTGGGCTACAAGACTCTGCCTCATCCGCCATATTCACCGGACCTCTTGCCCACCGATTATCACTTTTTCAAGCATCTCGACAACTTCCTGCACGAAAAATGCTTCAAAGCGGTGATGATGCGGGATCGGCTTTCAATGTCTTCATCGCTTCCAAAACTCCGGATTTCTATGCTAATGAGATAAATAAACTTGTTTCTTGTTGGCAAAAATGTGTCGATTCTAATGCTTCTTATTTCGATTAATAAAGTTTATTATGAAAGGAATTATGATCTTTTGATAATGAACGCAAAAAACCGACATTATTTTTGCACCGACTTAATAATAGAAATTATTTAATAAGTGCAATAAATTCGAATTTCTTCGAACCGAAAGAGGTTGCATCGTATTAGAATGCTGACAACCTATCGTTAATGCACGAACGAATCACGTAATCACGAATTTAATTAGGAAACAGTAATCTGATAAGGAAATTTTGATCTTGAAGCCGCGAATAAAAAATGCTCAAACGTCCTAAACAGAACAAAAGAAATACCTATTAATATACGAAATAATCAATTAGTTGTCGCAACCCGACAACGTTGGTTGTATTATGCGTACTACATCTTAGGAAAAAAGTATTAGTTCAATACCATGACGATAATGGTAATGTAGGTATGGAGAAGACGTTTCATACCATTAGACAAAAATATTTCTGGTCATACTTTAGGAGTCTAGTTTGAATGTCTGTTTCAATAAAATTGTGTGATCTTTTCCGACCACGTTTTTTTCTAATTGACTTAAATAGTCTGTTGCACGTGCCTGTCTCTGTAACACACCTTCTTCTAACTCATATTCTCTACAGTTCCTTTTACGCGCAGGGTATAGTCTCATTTGCATAGAAACGGCGAGAGTCTGCGCTACTCACGCGTGATTGTCAAGCACAAAATCATCTGCGAGTTGCCATTTTTTTCTTGTCAAGCGACCGAACCCTACACACATACGCTACTCACGTAAGTTACGATTTTCCCTACAAGGAGGTTAACAAATATATAGGTAAACGTATTCCATACGAAACTAAGAATTTGAGGAAAAAGCAACCCCAAATGCAGAAGTTTCGATATCAGCGTCAGAATTCAGACGATAAGTTTAACGTTCCAGTGATGAAGTGCTATATCGTTACACATATTATGACGTCAGGATGTGTTAATAGCACAGGTAAATAAAATCAAGTAACTTGGACACTTTCAAGTTTTATAAATAAATGCACATGGGTATATAAGAATAACACTGAGGCCAGGAAAATTAACAAAGAACAAGAAAAAAAGGAAATGCTTGGGATGGGGGAGAACTATGTTCCGCAATGCAATCAAGTCCAGCTAAAGAAAAATTATGTTCCGTTTGGACCAAACAAAAGATTACGTGTACGAGATATAGCAGCCATATCCCGTTTCAAATGTTGAAATGGTGACTAAAGTTAAAAATTATACCATTTAATGAGAGTAAAAGCACGCATTATACGCATTGAGTGTGATTTACTCGACGTCAATTTCGAAAACTGACGCGCGGTTACCGCCAATGATCAACGAGTTATCAGGTGTATCCAGGTAAATGACAGTTAAGAAAAAAATATTTTTATAAAACTAGGGGCAAATGATTAATTGGAATGTATTTCATTTCATCATAAGTGAAAAGATTGATGTGTCGATTCCTGTTTTTTTTTTTTTGTGTGTTTTAACCGAATAAATGTTCACACGACTGAAAAAGTTTGAAATGCTTTATTTTGCATTATGCAAACAATGACTAATGTCTTTGTTTTATATTTTGCTTTCTTTGTGTGTCAAGAATGATGAGGTGGAGGAGAGGCGTGGAGTGAAAAAAATGTATGAACATTTAAAAATGTGTAAGTTAGGAATATTGAATAATGAAGCGGGACAATACCGGGTTTACAATAATACAAAGAACTGTTTTTTGAGGTAAACGAATTCCATTTTTTTTAACCGCTGACGTAGAGTTGGAAAAGGGATTTTGGAGATCGTGCGCACACACAAATTCCAGGTTAGCAGAGAACAAAGAAAAATCAGGAACAAAGAAATTCGAGGTCGGATTTTGAACACAAATATTGAGCAAAAGAAATGGAACAAAGAAAGAAATTGTCAATAAAAGTCGGAGGTCCGACGAACACAGTATATATATATATATATATATATATATATATATATATATATATATATATATATATATATATATATATATATATATACAGTGTATCACAAAAGTGAGTACACCCCTCACATTTCTTCAAATATTTAAGTATATCTCTTCACGAGACAACACTGAAAAAATGATTTTTTGACACAATGAAAAGTAGTCTGCCTGTAGCATGTATATAACAGAGTTAATTTATTTTCTCTTCAAAATAACTCAAAATATAGCCATTAAAAGCTAAATCCCTGGCAACAAAAGTGAATACAAAGATAAGTGTGTCATACTTACAGTCAAGCATGGTGGTGAGAATGTCATGGTCTGGGGCTGCATGAGTGCGAGAGTTACATTTCATTGAGGGAAACATGAACTCCAACATGTACTGTCAAATACTGCAGCAGAGCATGATCCCCTCCCTCCAGAAACTGGGTCGCAGAGCAGTGTTCCAGCATGACAATGACTCAAAACACCGTCCAAGACAACCACTGCTTTACTGAAGAGACTGGGAGTAAAGATGATGGACTGGCCAGGCATGTCTCCAGACTTGAACCCAATAGAACATTTTTAAGGCATCCTCAAGCAGAAAGTGGAGGTGCGCAAAGTCGACAAATATCAGCCAGCTCTGCGACATCATATTTGAAGAGCGGAAGAGCATTCCAGTGGTTACATGTGAAGCTTTGGTATACTCCATGCCCAGGAGAGTAAAGGCAGTTTTGGATAATGATGGTGGCCACACAAAATATTGAGAGTTGACATGTATGTTAATATTGAAAACTTTTCGTAAGAGGTGTACTCACTTTTTTAAAAGTTATTTTGAGGGGAAAATAAATTAACTCTGTTATATATGCTACAGACAGACTACTTTTCATTGTGTCCAAAATTATTTTTTTCAGTGTTGTCCCATGAAGAGATATACTTAAATATTTGAAGAAAAGTGAGGGGTGTATGAACTTTTGTGATACACTATATATATATATATATATATATATATATATATATATATATATATATACACGCAGAGAGAGAGAGAGAGAGAGAGAGAGAGAGAGAGAGAGAGAGAGAGAGAGAGAGAACTTGAATGCCTACTAGACACCTATCTTCGCGTATTTCCCTGTACAGAAATTTGTCGTGGGCTTTGACATGAGAATACTTCTCATCGGAAGTAAACCCTGACCAGATATTCAAAAACATGACGTGCTGTCCCCCAAGCCATCGAGCACGTTCCTCATGTTATAAACGGGATAACCACTCTATTCATAAGGGGCACCTTCCAATACCATATAAGAAGCCGTGGACAACGAAGAACTAACTAATAAACAAATAAACTTACGTACTGGCTGTCCGGCACCCAAGATAAATTGTGTGTGTGTGTATGCGTGTATGTGTGTATGTGTATGTGTGTGTGCGTGTGTCTGTGTGAGTGTTTGTATGTGCGTGTGTCTGTGTGTGTGTATGCGTGTGCGTGTGTGCGTGTGTGTGTGTGTTATTGTAAAAAATTCTACAGAATCGTTTGAGTTGGAAATACCAGAACGTTGCGCGTCGTCCATATTCATTTCCAAATTGCCATACCAGTGCAATCTACAGATAAACCTTTGATTTCTTAAATTGCTTCGGATGTTAGTATAAACTTTATTTCAAAGCATCGAAAGAAACAGATATTCTTTTTGTTTCATCAAAATAAAAGTAATACTGTTTTACTTCCATTCAATGTTCGTCCTGTTGGGATAAGAGGTTATTTTAGCCCACATCTTTGTATTTCGGAGAGATCTTCAGCATAACTTGTATAAGAACGACTGATAAGATCAAGTATCAATGCGCATTTATTCACGCATGAAAAATCATATACAAAACATTAATGCCATTAATAGATTTGGTATTTCTACAGTTAAAAGTATTGTAGAATGAAAACAAAAGAAAACTTTTTTAAAGCCAAATTTGGTGCTAAAATATTTGTTTATTTATTTCTAACTAGCTGAAGTACTCTGCGTTGCCAGGTTATATTTCTACAATTATAAAACTTTGTCTGTGTGTGTGAGTTCGTTCTTTATAGACTCTGAAACGGCTGAACAGATTAACAGAACTTTAGTTTGGGAGTGATCTTAGTTAAGTTTTGTCTCAGAATACCCTCAATAATTACCGATAATCGATACCGTTATTTTAATTTATCAATCATTGGTAAAGTCATTTTCCATGTCGTCGCTTAGCAACAATGATAGAACAGCGGGCCGTGACATTTCTACTGTGGGTGAGTTGATAGCGTTTTTTTTGTTTTGTTTTGTTTTTTTTGCATGACGTAGTCTGTAGGTTCAAACTCCGCACGTAAATTTCTTATTTATTTTTCATTAACTGCAAATAATTTTATAAGACTTGAAAATTTACGTGTTTTTCTTCTTTTTTTTTTTTTGCATTACATAGTCTGTATGTTCAAACACCGCACGTGAATTTCTTAATGTTTTCTTTTTTTTTGTTAACTGGAAAGAAGTTTATATAAAATTATTTTATAACAGAACCAGTAGGTTCTCTAGAGTGCAATGTATTTTGGACTAAGTTACTGCATGGAGGCATGTGAGAAGCTTCCTCCCGGGCGATTTCACGGATTTCGAAGGCAATAAAAATATAGGAGTGTGAAATATTCGTTGATCATTATTCAATCCCGAGCAACGTCGGGCCTCCCTGCTAGTTTGATATATTTGAATACTTCTTTTCTCACATCCCCCATGAGGTAGGAGCAGTATGAGCGTTTTATTTTATAGAGGTCTCACCAATACCCATAATCCTCTGTTCTAGTTTAATCTTTTTTCGTCCTTCATCTTTCAAAATATTATATAAGAATTGGAATTATTATTTTATATTATAGTTCATATCTGAAACTGTTAAATCTCCCCTTGTTTTAACTATTTAATGTAATGTTTTAACTATTTATGTCTATAAACATTGCATTAGTGATCTATTCTGTTAATGAAATAATTAAAATTTAGTTTTAAGCAGTGCATGTTTGAACACTTGTTAATGTACCTGTAGTATTAATTTTGAAGAACCTCTACATAAACAACATTTTGGGTGTGACCTCTAAGAGGTGTGTAAATGTACAGTTATCCAGAACTTCCAATGCGTAAGCAACCAACACACAACTGGCCATGAGAAAAGCAAGGTGTCTTAAGATTAAGCCCAACAACTTTGAGGCTTTGTTCTTGGGCTGTATTTATAGACATGTCAAAACTAATTTTTATTGGGAATTGTAAACGCTTGAACTGACATAACATGCCAGAAAGAATAAGAGGAATCTGAGGAATTAACACAGTTTCACCTTTAAAATTTGCAGTTATCATAATGGCTTCGAGAACATTAGTTTTCAAAGATTTTATTTCTAATAGTGTGCAATTGCACAGTTTAAGTGGATCAAGGTTTCTTAATAATATAACTCGTGCTCCTGTCAAAATCAGGTTATGATGTGGCATTCCAGACAGTTGTACTGAATTCTCCAGGAAATTCTACTGCCTGATCTTAATTAATAATACAATCAATGGATTGATAACTTTTGTAAAATATTATAATTGATCATATCGACAGCATCAATACTAGGGGCTAAGATTGCTCTTTCACGAAGCGATCCAACATTGCAGACATTTTTAGCAATGTCTGGGAAAACCTTAGCCATCAGGTCACCAATTGAATTTATCGTCTAGCCACATGGTAATTAGTGCAATTGAAGATCTCCATTCAATATTATTGAACCAGTGCCGATGAAAAGGAGGTAATTTGAGAAAAGTACTGCAGATTGATCATAAAATAAATGTGTCCTCATAATAATATTCTCCAAACTGAAAACCAAAATCGTGGTTACCACGCAGTATTGCAAAAGTGCCGGATTTTCATATAACATTTTAAATGGAAAGAAAGAATTCGAGATCGAATCAATCGTTCGATTCCCAAGGACAGTAACATTTTGTTCGATAGATAAATGGCATTGCAAACTATAACGCTTTGTTAGACCCATCTGTCTTTTTTTTACCATTCTAATGATAACATAGTAATATCATAATTAAATATTAATAATGTAAAGTTCTGGTGTAGGATGATTTCGGAATACGATGTAAAAAGAATAGAATTATACTTACAATATTGTAATGATTTGGCAACTGCCGCTCGGCACTTCTACTGGCCTGGGGTGGATGAACATAAATTTTATAAATTCATTGTTTTTGAGCAAATTCAAATTTTATTGAATTTCGTTTAAAAATAATGCGCAATTTATGTTTAAATGAATGTTTTTGTGTCAACCTTTCATTGGTTGATTTCAGTCTCGTGGCGGTTTTTGGACTTTTATAGGTTTTCGGGTATGCCGACAACAAATATCACAGTTTAATTTGGGGCTCATAAATCGTTTACCAAATATGAAAACATGTGATATCCAACGTAAAAACTAATGTAATTCCTGGCAGTCATTTTGTTTTCACAACCGACTATATAACAGGCGCGCATGCGTGTAACCGAAGCAGACAACAAAGGAAATATTCTCCCCCCCCCATGGAAAAAAACTGGGGGAATCATTCTGAAAGCTTTTCTTTACATTGTGATGTTGGGGGTGTTTATTCCAAAAGCTGTGCTTAACATGGGGAGATTGAGGTTGTTTATTCCGAAAGCCGTTCTTAATATCGGGAGGTTGGAGGTGTTTATTCCGAAAGCCTTTACGCATGACTAATTCCTCATTTATGAAAAAATGGCTGTCAGGGATTACATTAGCTTTTATGTTGGATACCGTGTTTTCATATCTAGTAAACTACTTATCAGCTTCAAATTTAACTGTAATATTCGTTGTCAGCATACTCCCAAAACTTTTAAAAGTCGACATTTCGAATGTGAATTAATGTAAAAAATGCGGAAAAATTTGTATTTTAGTCAGAAAGACCAATTATTTTAAACAGTGTAAATAAAATTAATATTTGTTTCTCAAAGTTTAACGATTATTTATATTTTATATATTACGGAAATTTCTATTTTGTATTAAAATAAACCTCCATTTTGTGTTGTCATAATTTTCTTTAAAATATTTGAATTCAGTAAATATTTAAGGAAAACTTTCTAAAAACACAACTCACGCATTTAGAATTTTGGTTTGAAATTAATATTTATTTATTTAATCTATGAATGAATAAAAAAGAAAAATATATATATATATTTTTCACATGGAGTTCACCACTTATCAAGGCCAAATGGCCACTCAGGGATAAGGGTTATTGTGTGTACAGTAATCAAAGGGATAGTGTAGCAATAGTATTGGAGAATTGGTAAGGTGTCATTACTTGGGGGGGGGGCGGTTCATCAGGAATTTGTTTGTGTTGGACTTGAAGACATCCAGGTTGAAGTCGGGAGGGAAACAGGCAAACGGAACAGAGTTCCACAGGCGTGCAGTTCTAAGAAAGAAGTTTTGTTCATGGTATCTACGTTTTGATTTAGGCACAGATAGGAAGTGGGGAAAATTACTGACAGTGGTTTCAGCTAGTCGGGTGTTTTTTGAGAAAGATTGGCGAGGGGGGCCAGAGAATGGAGCTCAGAAGAGCACCTGCCATGGAAATAACGATAAAACAATGACAGGCTCGCTACGTCTCTTCTGTGGGAGAGAGGTTGCAGGGTAGAGAAAAGGGCATCCCCCACCAAGCCACGGAGTCTATTTTGTACTCCGTCAAGGCAGGATAGGCTGTTTTTTGCAGCCCCCGCCCAGATGTGGCAGCAGTACTCCATATTTGGACGTACTTGGCTCTTATATAGATAGAGAATTGCATCAGTAGTGAGATATCTTCTGGAGCGGTAGAAGGATCCCACCATTTTCCCAGCGACCTTGGCCACAGACTTGATGTATGTGTTCCATTTAAGATCAGGTGTAAAGGTCAACCCCAGGAGCTTATCAAATCCTGGGGCCTCCCTTAGACGAGAGCCATCCATTTCAATTGATGCCAGATGGGGATCAGAGCGTTTATGATGTAGAGATAGGAGCTTGGTCTTAGATGCATTAAAGGTAACCAGCCACCTCTTTCCCCACTGTACCACGCGCTCAAGATCAGAGGAGAGAGAATCAGAGAGAACTTTGTCATTTACGGCCTTTGATGTGTTGCCATAGATGGTCGTGTCATCAGCATAGATGTCAACGAAAGATTTTAGTATGTGTTTTGGGAGATCATTCATGTAGATCAAGAAGAGAGTTGGGCCCAGTATGGACCCCTGAGGGACTCCAGCATTAATTGTGTGGGCCTCTGATTTCTACCCATCAACAACTACTCTTATGAGCCTATCTGAGAGAAATGACTTAATGATAGAGAAAACATTTCCAGTTATACCGTAGCTGGAAATCTTGTGTAGTAGGCCTTTATGCCAAACCTTATCGAAGGCCTTTGATATGTCAAGAGCAATTGCCCTAGAGATGAAGACTTTGTCGAGAGATTCGCTAATCCTATGAGATATAACCGTTAGCACATCTGCTGTAGATCTAGCAGAGCGGAAACTATATTGCGTGTCGCTAAGAAAGTTATTCCTGCTGAGGTGGTTGACTACTTCTCTATTTATTGTGGATTCCAGCAACTTACTCATGACACACAGAAGACTTATTAGTCTGTACTGAGAGGGGGATGACTTATCACCTGAGTTCTTAAATACAGGGCATATTGATGAGGTTTTCCAGGGTGTTGGAAAGCACTTCTCCTTAAGGTAAGCAGTTTGGAAAGTATGGGGGCAAGTTCTGGTTGTAATTTTTTTAACACTATAATTGGAATACCGCCGGGACCAGTTGCTTTACTGGAGTCAAGGTTCTTGATTAGTGATGTCTTCGTCTTATTTCTTTACAAAAACAGGAGAAATTATTTATAGAAAAAAGAGAAGTTATTTAAAGTAAAGGAAAAGCTATTTAGAGAAAAGGAAATTATATAAAAGGAACAGAAATAATTTCATTTAAAGAAAAATAACATTATTAAAGTTAGAATAAACTATAAATATTTCCAACTAGACAGACACTTTCACTTTTATAGATATATAGAGTTCAGAATCTTGATCACTATTTAGTTGGGGGGGGAGAACGGAGAAAAGAAACATTAACCCAAGTAATCTTTTCTTAGAATTTGTCCCTTGTCGTGGAAGATTTACTCAAAAAAAGTATGATTTTTTTTATTGAAGTTTGTCTTCATTAGTGATGAATTTTCTGCAAAAAAAATAATCGCCAAAAAATATTTATCGTCTTAAAAGGCAATAAAAAATCTGTAAGAAATTAAAAAGAAAAGTTATATTTTCCAAGCCTGTAAATAAACATTTTGATTGTGTTTGCTGCAAAATACGTTTAAATATATTAAAAATCATGCAGATATTCGCATTCATTAATACAATGACATGATGGCAAAAGTTAAAAAAAAAATGACGGTGCCATCAGCTGGAATCAAAACTAAAACATTTAGCGGACCAGCTGCCTTCTATACCGATGTTGTTATCGAGATAAACATAATAAAGTCAAAATATTGAACAACTTGAAGAATTGAATTTAATGTGAGCATGCGCAGAACGAAGTAAAATCATGTCGGCCAGTTGAAATGAACATTTTGCATTTTAACTTGCCAATATATGTTTGTACGCGTTATTCATCAACCCAAACAAAGCTTTTACTCGTTATAAACCATTCTTGATTTATAATTACTATTCCCTGTTAATTTCAATGTTCTGTGACCAGTAGTTCACGAGTTCACCTGTTAAATATTTATAAGTTTATAAAATTTAACCTTTGTGGTCTCTAGCAAACTATTCAGCCAATTTTGAGCCTAAACTTTTGAAATTTTACATAAAGGGTATTCAGACATGCATCAAGCTTTTAATCAGCTTTTGGGCGAAAATTTGCCTGCCAAGAGGTTACAGTTGAAAGAGTTGACCTTTGCAGACTCTACCAAACTCCTCCGCCAATTTTGTGGTCTAAACATTTAAAATTTTAGATGTACGTTACCTGGACATGATTCAATTCGTCCCAAACGCAACCATTCGTTCACACTGCCGTTCAAACAGACCCTCCTTTCTAGACATCCCTGATGGTTTGGTTAATCTCGGCGCCGACAGCCAGATGACATCATCCATGCCCCCATCAATCCCACTTCAGAGTTGGAAGAAACGGCGCGGTAGTCAGCTGAAAATCTGGCTCAGCACGGTGAAGCAAGATGCTGATCTAATCCCGTGTTCTTGCCTCTGCGGAGCCGCGAATGGATGAACCTGATATCGACCGCAGAATGTAGAGAATTCATTTGGAGGAGCCGGCTCAACCGACCTACGGTGAACGCTGGCACAACAAAAACAAATTTATGCGTTTACTAATGGCGCCGATTCGAAAAGTGTCACAAATAATTTCGTCAACAGCGTATTATAATATTCTCTGTGATATGTACTTTTCCATTATCATTTATGGCAGTCTTTGCTATGTCACGTGATATAATTTTTTTTTTATCTACACTTATGTATCGAATCACGCTTTGTTGTCATGGTCGTATGAACGTCCATGTAACATTTATCACATATAAATGTGTCAATGCGCACGCGCGTGTGTGAGTTTATGAGTGTGTGGATGTGTGTTTAACACATATCTATAAACAGTTCAATAATATATAGGCGTAGACAGTTTTTTGAAACGGGCTGGTAACTCCAATTCACAAAGCGGCGCATGTATATTAAAATAAGTATCAGTTCATCCGTAAACATTCCGAGTATAGTTTTTAAAAACAAATAACGCATATTTTTTTTCCGTTTCAAATGCTTTTATTTTCTGGATGCATGTCGTTTGGAGTCCCATTTCTAAGCCGTCTTCCAGAAGAACCCAATCTACACACTGCCGTTGATTACATTATTAGATCGTCCGCAAATCTGCGCTTCCTGACTTGACTCCCTCTGATATTTTGATTTTACTTGTTACCTATATCAACTGTTTTATTTGTTCCAAGAATTTTATTGCACCATCTCCGTGCGTTTGTAAATAAGGTGTGGCAAAAGCTGTGAAAATGAGGGCTTACCGTTCAAACGACCTAGGTGTGCGTGTGTGCTTTGTTATCGCTGCGAAGCTAGGATAAGAAAAGAATTCCAAGATGGCGCCGACGGCGTTTTGTAATGGTATAATCTCGGAAACTCTCGCAAAATCTCGTGCATATATGCAAATCAGTTGGTCTTCGACAACTATAAATTCAGGTCTTTTCGGAAGGCAAGGCGGGAGGAAAGAACGGCGGGTGGTAATTGTGTACGCTGGATCGTGTTGGTGGCGTGTCACCGTGTTTGTGTGTGTACTGATCGAACCGCTTTCCTGTCTCTTGCACTTTGGACTTTGAATTGGTTTGCTTTGGACTTGCACTTTGGACTTTGAATTGGTTTACATTGGACTTGCACATTGGACTTTGAATTGGTTTGCTTTGGACTTGCACTTTGGACTTTGAATTGGTTCACATTGGACTTGCACATTGGACTTTGAATTGGTTTACATTGGACTTGCACATTGGACTTTGAATTGGTTCACATTGGACTTGCATATTGGACTTTGAATTGGTTTGCTTTGGACTTGCACTTTAGACTTTGAATTGGTTTACATTGGACTTGCACTTTGGACTTTGAATTGGTTTACATTGGACTTTGAATTGGTTCACATTGGACTTGCACTTTGGACTTTGAATTGGTTCACATTAGACTTGCATATTGGACTTTGAATTGGTTCACATTGGACTTGCACTTTGGACTTTGAATTGGTTTACATTGGACTTGCACATTGGACTTTGAATTGGTTCACATTGGACTTGCACTTTGGACTTTGAATTGGTTCACATTGGACTTGCACATTGGACTTTGAATTAGTTTACATTGGACTTGCACACTGGACTTTGAATTGGTTTACATTGGACTTGCACATTGGACTTTGAATTGGTTTACATTGGACTTGCACATTGGACTTTGAATTAGTTTACATTGGACTTGCACTTTGGACTTTGAATTGGTTTACATTGGACTTGCACTTTGGACTTTGAATTGGTTTACATTGGACTTGCACTTTGGACTTTGAATTGGTTTACATTGTACTTGCACATTGGACTTTGAATTGGTTCACATTGGACTTGCACTTTAGACTTTGGATTGGTTTACATTGGACTTGCACATTGGACTTTGAATTGGTTTACATTGGACTTTGAATTGGTTCACATTGGACTTGCACTTTGGACTTTGAATTGGTTCACATTAGACTTGCATATTGGACTTTGAATTGGTTCACATTGGACTTGCACTTTGGACTTTGAATTGGTTTACATTGGACTTGCACATTGGACTTTGAATTGGTTCACATTGGACTTGCACTTTGGACTTTGAATTGGTTCACATTGGACTTGCACATTGGACTTTGAATTAGTTTACATTGGACTTGCACACTGGACTTTGAATTGGTTTACATTGGACTTGCACATTGGACTTTGAATTGGTTTACATTGGACTTGCACATTGGACTTTGAATTAGTTTACATTGGACTTGCACTTTGGACTTTGAATTGGTTTACATTGGACTTGCACTTTGGACTTTGAATTGGTTTACATTGGACTTGCACTTTGGACTTTGAATTGGTTTACATTGTACTTGCACATTGGACTTTGAATTGGTTCACATTGGACTTGCACTTTAGACTTTGGATTGGTTTACATTGGACTTGCACATTGGACTTTGAATTGGTTTACATTGGACTTGCACATTGGACTTTGAATTGGTTCACATTGGACTTGCACTTTGGACTTTGAATTGGTTCACATTAGACTTGCACATTGGACTTTGAATTGGTTCACATTGGACTTGCACACTGGACTTTGAATTGGTTTACATTGGACTTGCACATTGGACTTTGAATTGGTTCACATTGGACTTGCACTTTGGACTTTGAATTGGTTCACATTGGACTTGCACATTGGACTTTGAATTAGTTTACATTGGACTTGCACACTGGACTTTGAATTGGTTTACATTGGACTTGCACATTGGACTTTGAATTGGTTTACATTGGACTTGCACATTGGACTTTGAATTAGTTTACATTGGACTTGCACTTTGGACTTTGAATTGGTTTACATTGGACTTGCACTTTGGACTTTGAATTGGTTTACATTGGATTTTCACTTTGGACTTTGAATTGGTTTACATTGTACTTGCACATTGGACTTTGAATTGGTTCACATTGGACTTGCACTTTAGACTTTGAATTGGTTTACATTGGACTTGCACATTGGACTTTGAATTGGTTTACATTGGATTTGCACTTTGGACTTTGAATTGGTTTACATTGGACTTGCACTTTGGACTTTGAATTAGTTTACATTGGACTTGCACATTGGACTTTTAATTTGTTTACATTGGACTTGCACTTTGGACTTTGAATTGGTTTACATTGGACTTGCACTTTGGACTTTGAATTAGTTTACATTGGACTTGCACATTGGACTTTGAATTGGTTTACATTGGACTTGCACTTTGGACTTTGAATTGGTTCACATTGGACTTTGAATTGGTTTACATTGGACTTGCATATTGGACTTTGAATTTGTTTAGATTGGACTTCAACATCATAAGGCCAACATTTCGTTATTGTTCCCAACCTAATATTGTCATCGCAAATTCTTAATTTAAACCAATTACCATTGTTTACAATTACATTCTTGTCACTTTTGTTTATTTTCCATTTGCTGCAAATATTTAATTTGTCTTTATTTAACATTTCATTATTTGTTTCAAATATTTAATTTGTCTTTATTCAACATTTCATTATTTGTTTCAAATATTTAATTTGTTTCAATTATTATTATTTACAGATATTCCATTATCTGCCAAATATTTCATTTCGATTAGTTATGAAAATTATATAGTTTGTGTTGCTTGTACATAGCAATTTGGTTTAGTTATACAAACTACATAGCTAAACTAGCTAAGGTGCTGTCGTAGGGACGTAATCTGTTACATCTTTTACCAAACACCAATTTGTATAAATGAACATTTTCATAATTGAAATAACTTATATATTATTATCTCTTGTATAAAAATGGTCTGTTCTATTTTTCCTTTACAAAAATCTGTTTATGTTTTTAGTTCGCAACGAATGACTCATTTATAACATTCATGGTTTTATTCCATCTTTTTCATCCACCAATTTACTATATATATATATATATATATATATATATATATATATATATATATATAGTAAATACACATATATGTAAATATACATATATATATACATTTTATAAATAAATATATATATGACTACTTAATTTATCAAA
Organism: Euprymna scolopes; assembly: GCF_053919585.1. Taxonomy (NCBI): domain Eukaryota; kingdom Metazoa; phylum Mollusca; class Cephalopoda; order Sepiida; family Sepiolidae; genus Euprymna; species Euprymna scolopes. The sequence continues at coordinate 9,804,398 of NC_136487.1, read as the reverse complement.
TAAATTAATATATGAAAATATAATTTTACGCGTAAATTTTCAATCTTTACTTTAACAGCGCTCAATACATAAGTAGAGCTAGGTAATAAGTTAAAATATATATGGCAGTTAAGCTACAAAGAATATTCTGCGTTTCATTCTCGTGAGAATTTGTCAGGCATAAGCCTGGCGTTGAATATTCTGTGTAGCTTAATTGCCATATATATTTTTATAACTTACTATATATATATATGTATATATATATATATATATATATACACACCGTGCCAGAATTATATGCAAATCGATATTTTTGTTCTAATTCCGATAGTTTTTTAATGAAAATTCGTGAAACTTCGCACGTTATACGGCAACACTAACACATGCACAGATATAAAATTTTAAGCTGATCTGTGCAATAACGAGCAAACGGTAGCTATTTTGGTGACTTGCAGTTTTTTTCAGCATGCCAACTTTATATGCAAGGTGGGATGTAAAGGTGCTTTAAGTCAAGCTCAGAAGTCTAAAATTGTTCACAGGCTCCATAATAAGATTTCCACCTTAGAAATTACCAAATAATTACACCGTGATCATTGTACAACAAAAAAAATATTGTTCTAACCCTCAAATTTGCAACGGACGTTCTAACAAAGGGAAAATTCATAAAAAATCATATCTGTCACGTCGGACAATGAGCAAGATCAAGAGAGAAGTTCGCCGTAACCGCCTTGAAACTAGCAAACAAGTTTTTGAAAAAGCTGGTGTTTCCTGATGTGCCCAAATCAACTCGTTGCCGTATCCTGAGGACGATTGCAAAATTTGGAAAACCAGAGGTCCGCCCTCAATTGAAGGATATCTACAAGAAAAAGAGGATGGAGTGGGCAAGAGATCGCATGAAGGTGAATTTTCAAACTGTTTAGCTCACCGATGAGTGTCGAGTGACCCTTGATGGACTCGATGGATGGAGGGGAGGATGGTACCATAATGAGGGTCTACGTCCCCAAAGGATCAGGCGTCAACAAGGAGGTGGTGGTGTGATGTTCTGGATTGCAATCATTGGCAATGAGCTGGTAGGACCATTCAGAGTCGCAGATGGAGTGAAAATTACCACCAAACTGGCACAAGAAGAATAATTTGGGATTCCAGAAAAAGATGATATTCATACATGATAATGCACCGTCTCATTCTGCAAGGACAGCCTCTGAATATTTCGAGAGAGTTTTTGCCAGACATGGGAAAATAATGCGATAGCCAGCCTGTTCTCCAGATTTAAATCCCATCGAAAATCTGTGGAGCATTTTGAAACAAAATATTTACACCGGAGGAAGGTAGTACAACTCCAAATATGACCTTTGGAATGCTATTCTGACTGCCGCCAAAGACATTTCATCAGATGAAATCTAAAGTTTGACATCTTCAATGACCCAAAGGCTTTTTGCTCTTGTCAATAAAAATGGTAATTATATAAGATATTGATTGAACTATGAAATCATATTGAAGTTGTTTGTTCTTTATTATTGTTGTTCTCAATTTATAAATTCCTAGAATAATTAATGTTTCGATGATCTTTTAGCACTTCACCATATTTTAGCATTGGTTTGCATATAAAATTGGCACGCTGAAAAAATGCAAATCACCAAAATAGCTGCCAATTGTTTATTACTGTGCAGATTAGCTTAAAATTTTAGATCGGCGCTTGTGTTAGTGTTGCCATATAACGTGCTAAATTTCATAAATTTTCATTGAAAACTATCGGAGTTAGAACAAAAATATCGATTTGCATATGATTCTGGCACGGGGTGGATATATATATATATATATATATATATATATATATCAGGACAATGAGGTGAATAGGAACCCAGATTATTGAATCCTGTGGTATTAAGTCTTACAAAATATTTTGGGGACGTAATTTTTACCTCCATGACAACCGATAAGTACTTGTTCTTGAAGGAATAATTTTTCAAAAGGTTCAGCACAAAAGTGCGACAGAACAAAGAGAAATTGGTTAATCATGGTTATTATTATCATTGGCTGTGACATTTTATTAATTTAATTTTAAGTTTTATTGCAACGACGCATTTTATATAACGTTGGAAAAGGGAGATAACTCATATCAAACAAAAATAAAAGACAAAAGATGGGTTAAAAACGGAAAGAGAAAAGGAAAAAAGGCGGAAATTGAAATGTTAAGTGGACCTTTTAAGGGCAAAGGAATTAAAGAGTGACCTTCCGGTTTATGACGAATCTAAGATTTTGTTTTACTTGTTACTTTTAATATATAATGATTCATTTAATTTTTTGCACGCTATTTACCTACATTAAGTGTCTATTCGTGTTTGATTAGAACAAAAACATTTAAATACAGAATCATAAAAGATACAAATAAGGAATTTTTATATATACTAGGGGCGTTCCAAGAATAATGCCTCCTATTTTTTATTCCCCCAAATTAACCAGAAGGAATTGTATTTCTATAATGACTGAACTCATGCAGTCATAATCTGAAAGTTCCATCACTTTGTTGCAGATATTGACTGTATCAGACTCTAAAAAAGCAACTCCTGTCATGGACGTGCATCATTAAATTTCTGGCAACGTACATTTACTACGTAGAAAAAATAAATTCTGGAGTACAAAAGGTCGCCGTTATAATGGTACCACTCTCATTTTCGTAACGCTTTAACTTTTCGAGTTAAAAACTAAGAGGCTCTACTTTTGGAAGAACTCTTCTATGACAAAGCTTACTGTAGACGCCCATGCACAGCCTTCGTTCATTGTAAAATAATAATAATGTTGCCCAGTGACAAAAAAGCTCTTTTAGGGGAGACTCAGCTCCCAACGTATAGGGGCCTTATACCCGACTTACGTTGTATTTACATTTTCTTTTACTGGTAAATACGCAAGACTTAAGTAGATACTTAATTTATTTTACATGTAACTGTCTGATATGTTTTATTGTTTCTTGTTCATATATGTATATGGTAGCGCGTCTTATTCTAGAAAATGAAGGATAAGCGTTAACACAACTAGAGGACCATAAATAAAGTAAGCTTTTGCCAGATTTTGCCATAAGCACAAAACTATGTCATGATTGGCACGTGTTCCCTCGTTGGCCAACATGACAAACCTGGTCGGCATCCAATGAGTTGAATGTTGGCTCCTCTATTATCAGGAACAAGATCACGCATTAAAACACAGGTAAGCAATCCATCTAATATGACAATAACACAAATAAAACACGCGAAAGCAGTATAAAACGAAATAAAAAGCCACGGAGGAAAATTAACCACAAAATGAAATAGACTGATTATGAATTATTAAAGCAATTCCAAAGGCAGAGTCTGTCTGAAATGAAGGGAAAATCTGTGGGACATTTTGATCGACTTCCATGCAATGGAACAAAGGATAGTAGATTAAGCAAAGCAAATCCTTAAAAGTGCGTGTCTGCCAAGGCTAGAACTAATGGAAATCCAACGAACGATACATGACGTAACATGCAAGAAATACCTCTTTTGCTGAAAGTTCAGTCATCATAACAATGCAATTTGCAATCCCCTCTGATCTATTCGTGCGGAAAAAAATAGGAGGCATTACTTTCGGGACACCCCTAGTGTGTTTTTAGGCACGTTTACGCAATCTAAACTGATACCAACCGACTTTTGCCGAAGTAAACATAAATCTGAGATTAGTGTTTCGTTCAGTTTTTTTTTTTTTTTTCTGTGCCGATTTCTGTACAAGTACACATCTTTTTTATATAAATATGTTTTGGGAAAACTTTATCCCAGCTACACGTGTCCTTCGATGAAAAGGAGGTTTAACAAATAAATGACTATAGTAGTCTGAATAACGCTAATACATTTCTGGGTGCTTCTACAGAATTTGCATCGAAATGATTCAACCGAATTAAACATACATTCAAGATAAGTATTCACAAAAAAATCCAAACGTCTTCTTCAACTTTTGTAGAATTACACAATTTTTGTTTATTTATTTTTAGAAATACGTCTTTGTTATATTCATCAGATTTCTTTTCTAATCGAATGCTGGTAAAAAGGAATTATATTGCTTTTTCTGGTAATTACTACCCCCTCCCCCCAAGAAAACCCAGGTCTACTTTTAAATCAATCAATAAGAATGGATCGGTTTCTTTTTTGTTTCATTTTAAATTGGCAGTTTTATTTTTTATCTGTGTAGTTTCCTCGGGTTTTTTTTTTGTTTTGTTTTTCTTTTAATGTATTTATTAGAAATATATTTTTCTGCATTAAGTTTTCCCACCTTTATCTCTCTGTCTTCTATCTATTCACCATTTCCCGTTATCTCCCATCTCATCCCCCCTCTCATCTCCTCATCTCTGCCACACTCTTTTCCTCTCTAATACCCTGTTACTTTCCCACCTACTCTCTTCAACCTCTTTCTCCCTTACTCTTTCTTTTCTATCCCTCTCTCTTTCTCCCCATTCTCTTCCTCACAACAATCCCATCCGCCTCTCACTTTCTCTCGCTATATATTTATACATACAAATATATTTTCTCTCGTTATTCGTTATATATATATATATATATATATATATATATATATATATATATATATATATATATATATATGTGTGTGTATATATATATATATATATATATATATATATATATATATATATATGTATGTATAAGAGCAAATAGGTAATAAAACAAGTTAAAAAACACTTTGAAAAAAGTTAAAAAGATATTTAATTAATTTATTAACTATTTGCTCTTATTATAAGCTCTATCTCCTATTTGGTTTTATGGAGCTTTTACATCTGGTTGAGATTACTTTATAAATATTAATTCTTTAACATTTATAATATACTTTAGTTTTACCATCTTGGATCATTTTGGTAAATGTAATTGTAATTTTTATTTTATATATATATTTATATATATGTATACATATATATATATACATATATATATATACATATATATATATACATATATATATACATATATATATACATATATATATACATATATATACATGTATATATACATGTATATATACATATATATACACATATATATACATATATATACACATATATATACATATATATACACATATATATACATATATATACACATATATATACACACATATATATACACACATATATATACACATATATATATACACATATATATACACATATATATACATATATATATACATATATATATACATATATATATATATGTGTGTGTGTGTGTGTGTGTGTGTATGTTATATATAAAGTGCCTTTTAACCTTTAAAACTATATAAAAAACTTATTTAATATTTATATTCTTTATCATTCGTTAGAAAACTATTTAGTCAGTAAGTCGGTATATTTCTACACATGTAAAAGCAACCTGATATTTTTGGTAATGTGCACGAGTCTACATGCACGTGCATGCAATAATTTTAACCATGTAACGTTATCTTCCGGACGTTTTCGGTGTTCCTTGACATTTTTTCTTCTTTTATTGCAGCATTGCACATTTTAATACTTTAACATATTAATTCCCTTTTGTTCGGTATTAGGTTGGGAAGAAAGTTCTTGCGGAATGTTTTATTTTAATTTCAAATGATGTATTTTCGAACAAGTTTTCGTTATAATACCTTTACTTGATATACCATTGTAAATGGCGTTTTTCGCTCACTCTGATCATTTCAATTACAATCGTTTTCAAGCATTTTTCTCTTCTTTTCAGAACGCTGTATAAAAGATTAAGAAAAAGCAAATTCGTACAATTTCTCTTATTTCAATTCAAGCTAGACCAAAAAGCTGTTGAAACAGCTCGCGATATCAACGAATTGTTTGACCCAGAAATCACTAATAAACGTACAGCACAATAGTTGTTTAAAAAATTTCATAGCGGCGACAAGAGTCTTCAAGATGATGAGCGTGTAGGGGAATAAAAGAAACAACACCGGGTTACGGTGTAGAGTAAAGAGTCATGTCCCTTGAAAACACACAAAAGAGAACGAGTTTGAGCATCAACAAGAGCACACGTGTTAACCCCCGTGGGCGTTATGCCCACGGGAGAGACAGAGTTTGGACACGTGTAGAGCCTGCACGTCAATTCTCCCCTCGTGAAGCAAAGGACGAAACAGAGTAGAACTCTAGATCACGATTTCCCCCACACAACCGTTAAACCCACTATTGAAGTAAGTAATGTTTTATTGTGTTGTTTGATATTGTGGTGTTGTCATCTGTTCGTGTTTGTCAATAAATATTTGTCTATTGTACTTGTGTTACATTTAGTATTTATTTATGCTGGTAGGTAGTTTTGGTTGAACCTTAACTTTTACCACAAGCGTAATAGTCGGCCATCGGATATTGACAATTATCAATTGAGAGCCTAACCCTAACCCTAACCCACGCACAACTGTTCGACAACTTACTTCTGAATTAGACGTAACGTATACGATGATTTTCAATCACATGAGAGAGATTGGAAAGACAACAAAAAACAAAAACTGGATAAATAGGTGCCTGGCAAATTGAACGACAGCCTAAAGAAATGCCGTTATGAAGTTTCATCTTCGCTTCTTTTACGCAACAAGAACGACCCGTTTCTTTATCAGGTTGTTACTTGCAATGAAAAGTGGGTTCTTTACGACAACCGGCGATGCTCAGCCCAGTGGTTAGATGCCGACAAAGCTCCACGACACGAAAACAGAGTTGCACCAAAAAAGGTGTAGCTGACTGCTTGTTGTCTGCGACCGGTCTCGTCCATTACGGTTTTTGAATGCAAGCGAAACCATTTTGGCAGAGAATTATTGTTAACAAAAAAGTGAAATAAATCAGAAACTTCGACAACAATACCCAGCATTAATCAACAAGAAAGGTCAAGTATTCTCCACGACAATGCCCGACCGTATGTTGATAAATCGACCCTGTAGAAGTTGAACGAATCAAGCTACGAAAATTTGCCTTATCCGCCATACTCTCCAGACGTCTCACCTGTCGACTACCACTTTTTCAAGTATCTCGCCAACCTTCTGCGTGAGAAATACTTCAAAAACTTAAGTGATATCAAAAACGCCTTCAGTAACTTCATCGCCACCAGAACGCAAGATTTTTATGTTACTAGCATAAAATACACTTGTTTTGCGTTGACAAAAGTGTGTTGATTCTGATGGTGTTTATTTTGATCAATAAATTTTGTTTTAGCTGAGATATGTTCATCTGAATTTAAAAGTTAAAAACCGAAGAGCTTTCTTGTCAACCTGATATAAAAGCAAACGATAATAAAAATATGCATTTTAGATTTAATGTTGTTTGGATCCTTCAAAATGCCTTATTATCATAATAATAAGAAAGAGCTTGTACAATTGTCTCTCTAAAATAGTGAGGCTGAAGCTTGTTTAATCACTGTCGAGTTAAAACCTTTCACAACACAACTTCAGAAAAGCTTATGGTTGGTGCATCATCATTAGGAGAATAGAAAGTGGATCTTGGTTTTACTTTTCCTTTAATTTTCTTTTAGTCCTAACATTCCATGAACGATATTTCTGATAATGGGGAAAGAATTGCTGGTTTTTAGTTAAGAATCTATTCTATCTAATACTCATTATTGGCAAGTTTTGTTGTTTGTTTTTTTACCTTGAGTTAGTATTTTTAGCCCCTTGCATCAAGTGGCTTCATGCCTTATTTGAAGCGATTTCCATAAAAAAATGCGGCAACAATATTCTATGTAAGAGCAGATGGTAGCTTTACAGAGATTGTTCTCATTATTGTTCGGCTTGAAACAGTATTTGGTGGCAGTAATCAGCCTCTCTGAATATTCTTTGTTGCAGTGTTTTCGGTAAATAGTAGTTTATGTTTGTTTGGATTTTATCAATTGCTTTTATATTAGGCCTGAGGAGTTTATTGGTACGTTGTACATTCGGATATGCATTTGTTTCCATAGAAGATTAAATGTAAATAGATATTTTAAAAGCACATTCAGAGAGTTATAGAATAAAGTTTCTGTTTGTCTTCAATGTAACAGAAATTAGTGAAAGTCCAGGAATACACTTCGGACATATCAGTTACGACAAAAAAAAAAAAAAAAGAAAAGAAAAAATGAACACACTGTAGTTGAATAGAACTCAATAGAAACACTTGTTGCTATGATAACTGACCAGGTAGACGACCGCTTACGAGCTGGCATATTATTTACGTAATTTATTCATACCATACCATTACTCCCCTCTGATGCTGCTGCTACTACTACTACTACTACTACTACTACTACTGATCCATACCTTCTTACGACTCGTCGTATCATTCACCCTTCATCTCACCATCTAATACATTAAAAAGCTATCAAATAAGTAAGACAAATTTGAACCTTTAATAATCTAATTTGATATTGTTTTATTTAATCACGCTTCGTTAGTCACAATATTTATGACAACATTTTTGACGTCATGGGTGCATTTTTAATACTATTACTACCAATAATAATAATATTTAAACTGCGCATTTGAAAAATATATATACAAGTTCATTGTCAATGTGCAGTGAGCATAGAGATATCTGGGCTTTTTGAGCATGCGCATAAATAAAGACTACTCTTACATTAAAGAATAAATTGCCTTGGTTTTCTAATAGGACAGACAGCACTGATTTTGAGAATAAACGGACACACCCAGATTAGAAATAAAGTTGATAAAAAAAGTGCCGATTGGACATTAGGTTCTCTTGTTTGTAAATCTTCCTGTGTGATAGTTGTAACACTGAGGACAAACACGTTTGTTTTTACAAAAGAAATTATCTTGTTAATAGTCCCCCCCCACATACTTTGAAGGTGGTTATTAGCGGATTGATTTTACGATATGGCAGTGATGGAACAATTCGATTTTTTTACGATTTTTAATAGAATCGTAAAAAAAATTCGAATTGTTCTCTTAATATTTAGCTATAGAGATGATTTTTTTTCGGGTTGAAACCTATGTGTATATATTTCCGCAGACGTAAAAAATGCACTTATGATGAGATTTTTTCTACTCTAGAGTCACCACTTATCAAGGCATGAAGGCCACTCAAGGATAAGAGTTAATTAATGTAAGATGGTACTGTAGTGATCGTTAATTGTAGATATTGAGTAGAATTTGATTATTTATGGGGACTATGTTGGATTTGAAGACTACCATGTTGTATTCAACCAGGAAGCAGACCAGTGAAATAGTGTTCCACAAGCAAGCAATTCTGAGAAAGGAGCTTTTTTCATGTAATCTGTGTTTAGATTTAGGCACAGAGAGAGAGAGAGAGAGAGAGAGAGAGAGAGAGAGAGTGAGGCAAATCGTATATAGTGGTTGTAGCTAGTCGAGTGTTTTTCATGAAAGTTTAGTAAGATGGAAGCATAGATTAGACTTCAGTCGAGCATTTGCTATGAAAATAACGATAGAATAGAGACAGGCTCGCAACGTATCTTCTTGAGATTGCAAGGAAGAGAAAAAGGCATCACCTACTAGACTTCGAACTGTATTAAGGCTGGATTTTAATTTTACTTATAGTTTAAAATTAATAAATCTTTTATACTTAGTACTAGCAATTGCATGTAAAGTTTGAAACAAAAGCAAACAAAAAATAATAAATTATAAGAATAGTTTTTGGCACAAATTATTCCAATTCCGGTACTGATTCTGATACCAATTCCGATACCTTAAAATATTCCGATTTTTTTTATTAATCGTCCCAAGATTACTATATGGAGAACTTATAAAACTTCCTTAGCAACAACTGAGTCTAAAACCGGAGATAATCTCATTCTTGTCACGACCAATTGTACAACATACAGAGCTATAGTCCGCGTGTAAAGTTCTGCACTATGTGGAAACCAAGTTTTCTGAAACTGTCATGTCATTTGGCTGTTTGTAGCGAAGCCTACCTCATGTTACTTAACATTTTCGAAACGAGATTCAGACTGAATTCAGATAACTATATTGAGTTACTGTCCAATGTTGTGAAGCGCTAGATGAAGAAGATGACTACATGATAGAGATACATATAGTCAAAAGAATTATATATATATATATATATATATATATATATATATATATATATATAATTAAGAGGGTCTATTTTGAAAAAACTCTAAATCTTACATTGTTGTATATAGAGATATAGAGTTGAATCGTACATGTGATGTGTGTTTACTTGGCACTAAATAAATGTCTGTTGTGTTATTATAACGGACCATATGTTTGTACGTTGTGTGATATATAATGGACTGTTGTCCTCGTGCCTACATGTCTATCTTAACGACTCGTGACTCGACTAGTGTTGTTAGTGTGTGCTTGCGTGTCATACATATGATGTACCTACGGGACAGAGTTAGACACGAGGGTCGTTTTTTAACGTGGAGAAAAGGTACAAAAATAAAAATTGTCTCAATGATGTAGACGACATACCTGTTTCTGCTGTCTGCTTCTAAGAGCTTCTTCAACAATCTTGGGGTGCCGGACCTGTTTTAAGGAAGATGCCTCACAAGACATAGATAAAAACGTTGTAAGATTTTATATATTTTATTCACTTCCAGGTATTCGTCATAGCAGAAAGAAAGTGATCGATGAAATCTCGGCTTCTGAGTTTTTCTATGTCTCAATTCTTGGACCATCCCCTTCCCCATGACGAGACCCGTTTTAGCTCATCTGTCCTTCTCGGCGTCTCAGATCCAACTCAAACTCTGCTTGCGCGAACTGGAACGTTTAACACATGACATGTCACGTCCGCTTTCCGCTTGCATATTTCTGGTGCAAAGCCACCGGGTCATAGAGTTTGATATGTTGTCAAAACATGATTCAAATCTCTGTTGTCCACTCATCGCTAGGTGGATATATATTTATATGGATAGATAGATAGATAGATAGATAGATCATTAACTACTTCTACCCCAATATTGTCTAACAATATCCCTGGCTCGAAATTCGGCCTACCTTGCGTTTCAGAGGCAGGCTTAATAATATACTCTTAAGACAATAACATTATCAATTCCGAAAACGACGTCACTTTCTATTATAAGCATAGGATAAAATTTAAAAGCGCCAAATTCCTAGTCCTTACTGATACACCGCCATTATCTCCCTTATCTTAATAATCTAGTTCTTTTCCCTTTCAGGTTTTCTGTATCTTTGCTATTTTCTATACATTTTTGTTCCTTTTTCTTTTGCTCCTGATTCTAATATATTCACATAACCTATTACAACCGTCTTTTATTATCCGCTCAGGCTATGAGATAATTTTAGACAATTTTTTCATATGTATTTTTATAATTAATTTTGAATTTCTAGTTTGCTTCTCAAATTGAACTCCATGCCCATATTATTTTTTCCATTTTGCTTTTCTGTCATGGCTACTTTTTGTCCCTCTGTGAGCATATATACGTCAAATCTCTTGAAAGTGAAGCGAGTACTCTGCCACTTGAGCAAACACGCCACACACAACAAAATCTATTAACTAACACAGATTAAGCAAATCGCAGTAAAACCCGACCATGGAATGTGCCTACTTCGTCTCAAACAAGGGGTAAGATTATCCAACCAACAAGAATCCAAGGCGATCTCTCACAAGTAAGATTTTTATACTCACTAGGACGATATCATCCAACATGCTAAGCTAGCGAGCAATTGATAACTGAATTTTCAAAGTGTGAGAGATTATATATTTGCTGGATCTGTGTTAATTGATATTTTATCTTGCATGTGGCGCGTTTACTCAAGTTGCTCAAGAGATTCGGGTTTCGAATCATGAGTTTGGTTGTGTCTCGCTGAATGAGCCCAAATATAAAAATTCGACTCTTGGACTTCTAGTTTGATGGCCTTACTGGCTCTTGTTAGCTGCGACGTTGCTTAGCTGTGGAAATAGATATATCATCTCCCACGTTCTGAAAATTATATATATATATATATATATATATATATATATATATATATATATATATATAATATATATATATGTGTGTCTGTGTCTGTGTGTGTGTATGTGTGTAAAAACATCGTTTATTCATTACCCACACAGCAGCAGCGGTATAGCGTAATGGTGAGAAGCCTTGTACTGTCATTTGGGCGGCCGGGTTTCGATCCTGGCTTGGGGCAGTTGCCTGTCTAGCCGCACTGATGAGCTGTAAAGAAGCGAAACAGTACTGTATGTGGATGACTATATATATATATATATATATATAAACTCACGCCATGCCACGCATATAAAATCAATAGCGAGTTCTTTAATATGACAGGGGCGCGTTCGAAATGAATGTTTCTATTTAGAGCACAATTGAAACATGATACTTGATTTTTACATTTTAAACTTTGTTGCAAGCATAACAATATCAATAAATTTGTATTTACATTTTATTTATGTTGTACATATATTTTTTTATGAGATTGTTGCAGTTGAAATTAAGATTACATTGACTTAACTTTTCTGCCTTTAGAGATTTCTTACACGGTTTTAATGAGATTTTCGTATCGAATCATCATAACATTACACAACGATATCACATTTTTTGAAATCTGATTATCCAATGAAATTTTATAGGATTTAATGTTTCTCCTACACCCAAATCTAGATGTCTTTGTTTTGTGTTTGTGTGGAGCAGTTTACAATTGAGATTTTAATATAATGTGAATGGGTTTGTTTATAACGTTTGGTTTATATACGACACGAACCTTGGCTACAAAAAATTACCAAGTTCATGAGTAGATAGAATTCCCTCTGAGTCTATTTCCAAATATATTTGAAAAATGTATTTAAATAATCTCTACAAAACTATTAAAATGGCTAGGGGACACATTCATATGTAATATATTGATGTTAGCATTTTGTACATGTTCAGCGTAAATGGAGACGCTCTGATATTATTGTAGTTCTTTTTTGTTAAAATTGCAAAAGTATTTATCTAACCTAGCATGGACAACTGACGCAGCTCAGTCGTAAAATACGCTTAAATATGATATTTTAATTCCTGCAGATTTCGTATATATTATTATAGAGTTAATGTGCTATCGATTTTTTAATATATTATAAAGTTGCGGTTTCAAAAATAAAAAATATATCCATATGACTTGGGTGCATCAGCTTGAATTGAAACCTATACTAAAACTTATGAATATTTTTTTAATTCATTTTCACCCCAAACAAGGCACTGTGCCACTTTGATTAGGAGGCTACTATCGGGGACATAAGTTGCAGGGATATTATGAATGGAGATGTTTAGAAAGATGTCTGTTCACATTACCCTTGAACTTCTGCATGTCAGTACAGTTGAGAAAGCAGAATCCCGGAAGAGAGTTCCAAAGTCTAGCAATTCTGGGGGAGAAAATATTGGAGTAGAAGGCTTTCTTACACCTAGGGATCTCTACTGTGTAGGGGTGGGATTTAGCTGCTTGTCGAGTTTGTCGGGGGTATTCACGTCGAGGGGGATACAAGTGTTTGTAGTTCGTCAGAGCATTCACCATTAAAGTGGAACAGGCAGAGGGGTGCAACATTTCATCGATGGGACAGAGGCTGAAGCCTAGATGCTGGTTCAGGACCTATCAGGTTGGCGACTCTCTTTTGAACCTTGTCTAGGAGTGAGAGACAAGTAACAGATGCACCAGCCCAAATATGACAACAGTACCCTATACATGGGCGAATAGTGGTCTTATAGAGGTACAGGATACTTTCAGGCGTAAATAGTTTTCTAGCACGGTAGATATAGTCCACCTTCTTCGCAGCAGCCCTGGCAATGCTCTCAATGTATTTATTCCAGCCTATGTTCCCTGTAAACGTTAGGCCGAGGAGTTTAAAGGGAGTACTTTCGCGTAATGTGTTCTTGGCCATTGCTATTGGTGGTTGAAAAGGTTTCTTGTAATTATACAGGTGCATGCTATCATAAAAAACCTTGACACTTCAAAAACATGTGGACCCGACCTCATCCCAGCTGTGCTATTAAAAAAGTGCTCAGCCGAAGTAGCTCCAGTTCTCTCCAAACTCTACAACAAATGCCTCAAGGAATCTTGCTTTCCGGGCTGTTGGAAAACTGCTTCTGTGGTACCAGTATTCAAGAATTCTGGCGAAAGAACTGACCCATTAAATTATCGCCCTATTAGCCTCCTCCCACGTTTTGCCAAAATATTTGAGACCTTAATTAACCATGCTCTAGTCCAGCACCTTACAGATGCTAAACTTCTGACCGAACAACAATATGGATTTAGACAAGCCCGTTCCACAGCAGACATCTTCACTGTAATCTCTGAAAACATATACCATTCACTGGACAAAGCGAGAGAGGGCAGAGCGGTAGCTCTAGATATATCTAAGGCTTTTGACAGGGTATGGCATGAGGGTCTCCTCAGGAAGATTAGATCATACGGTATCACTGGTAGAATACTTAACATAATTAAATCCTTCTTAGATAAGAGAAAAATCCAGGTTGTCCTCGACGGTCGTGCATCTAAACAATATGATATAAATGCGGGAGTGCCCCAGGGATCTATCCTTGGACCTCTACTGTTCCTGATATTCATAAATGACCTCCCCGACAAAATTGCCTCTGAGATGGGTATATATGCTGATGACACCACACTCTATAGCAGGCACGACAGGAAAACAAATGAACATGTATCTAAAGTAATGGAAGAAACACTAGAGGATGACCTCCAATCAGTAGTGGAATGGGGACAAAAATGGATGGTCACGTTCAATGCCGCCAAGACTGGTTTCATTCAATAATTACAAGAAACCTTCTCTACCACCCATAGCAATGGCCAATGACTCTTTATCTGAGAGTACGTCTTTCAAGCTCCTTGGCCTAACGTTCACAGGAAATATGAGTTGGAACAATTACATCGAGGGCATTGCCAGGGCCGCTGCGAGGAAAGTGGGCTCTCTCTACCGTGCTAGAAAGCTACTAACACCCGAAAGTATCCTGTACCTCTATAAGGCCACCATTCGCCCATGTATGGAGTATTGCTGTCATATTTGGGCTGGCGCATCGGCTACTAGTCTACCCCTCCTTGACAGGGTTCAAAAGAGAGTCGCAAATCTGATAGGCCCTAAACTGTCATCTAAGCTTCAGCCTCTGTCCCATCGACGAAACGTTGCATCCCTCTGCCTATTCTACAAGTATTTTAATGGTGAATGCTCTGATGAACTGCAAGCACTTGTGCCCCCATGACGTGAACACCCTCGACAGACCCGACAAGCTGCAAAATCCCACCCCCACACTGTAGAGATCCCTAGATGTAAAAGATCTTTCTACTCCAGTAGTTTCTTCCCCAGAACTGCTAGACTTTGGAATTCCATTCGAGGTCACTGCTTCCCCAACTGCACTGACATGCATAAGTTCAAGTGCAACGTGAACCAACATCTTGCTGCCCAAATACCTACATAGTACCCCAGTAGATGTTGCCCCTAAAGTGGCAATGTGCCTTGTTTGGGGTGAAAATGTAATAAAAAAAAAAATAAAAATAAATATAAGGAAATCGTTTCCGACAAAGCATGAAGGCACTTGATGTAAGGTGTTAAACATAGTACTTCAAGGTCAAAAACGATAAATGTTGGATGGAATAGATTCTGACCCAGAAAATTGCAATTCTTCCCTGTTTGTCAGAAAGATCGCTTCTTGAATGTGAGGAATAAAGGACAAAATAAGGGAAGCAAGAGTTACGCTGCTGCCAAAAGTAACCCATTTCTGTATTTTAGATGTACGCAATACTTTAATGAAAGACAATGAGATATACATAATTGATATACAGGAATTGCAGTTTAATATGTCTTCCGTTTAGTCGCAGTATGGTGTGCTTACAAACCAGTTAAACCAATGTTACCGGGCTATTAAAGGTTGCTGATGCATTGCTGATGACGCATTTGATGTTGGTAAAGACTTTTCACCAAATACGAAAGCGTTAATTCTTATTACTGACGCAAAACAACGTTCACCAATTTATAAAAACAAAATCAAAGCTTACGAGCTTCAATAATGGCTGAATGGGCGGAGACAAACCCTTCATTGAAAACTTATCTACAACCGAAGCTTAGTGGAATATAAACACGAACGCCGAGGGTAATAGTCCGAAGAGAAACATCGTAAATAGCGAAAGAAACTCGGAATTCTAAAAAAAAAAAAAAAAATGTATACAAATATTCAACAATGGTATAAGTTGTTGTTGCGACCAGCATAAAAGGCGACAATATTACGGGGGTCTGCATTCTTTAAGTGCTCTTGGTTTATTTTTTTATTATTCTTAACTAATACGCACACTCGTTGTTGTCCAAGAATGCGTATAGACCTGTATGAATGCTCCCGTTCAGTCTCGAAAGACAAAGAATACCCCTTCCCCTCCCCTGTAGGGGCAGATGTGCGTATTATCGTGTGGCAAGAGTTGCGCAGTTTCCAACCACACCTTCCCTGAATCGGCACTATTTGTCTTTTTTTTTTTTAATTATTGAAGTTCTATAAGTTGTATTCAATATTCAAGTTGTATAATAACGAGAAGGATGTTAGTGCTGACATAAGTCCATAATATTACAGTATATTTTTTATCATAACCTGCTCCAGGCAATACTAAATCAGAATTTGTAACGTATGTAAGTGGAGTTTTGATAGTCTATGAATTGTAATCGAGCAGACGGGCAGAAAATAAGATGCCCCTTTATATGACAGACTAAAAACACCCTACTCTGCCTCAGCAGTATTCATACACCTCCTCCGCCAGCATCAGCAGCAGCAATAGTAAAAACAGTAGTAATAAACATCTGGCTTCATCTGGTACCGATACTTACTGTAACTCCCACATATTGACATCTGTTAGCATTGTGCCTTGATATGTTCCCAAAGGAGACTTTGAAAACCTTAAGTTAAATAAATAAACCTCAAAAATGTACAGACGGCATGTATATTTGTGCCGTAAGCAACTTTAATCATATTTGTGCCGATTTACGCGCTATTTCCTATTAAAATATACTATTATTTAATTTTAATTAAAAATTTATGTATTTATAAAAGTGAGAATATGCGTACGTATTTGTGTGTATGAGGACACTTCTCAACCGATATACTCAACAGATGTTTGTTTGCTTTGGTTGTTTTTTTTTTACGACATATCAACCCTTTTTGGGTTATTTAATGCTGAATCCACTTATTTTGGAAATAGTATTCATGTTGCATCCAGTTATTTAGTAGAACGTTTTTATTCCTTAAGCTTTTTGTATCTTTAATCATTAGTTTGTAGTGTTTTGTTTGTTTGTTTTATAGTGGATTTTATCGTTTTTGTTCCCTGCCCTGCAAGACATGAATGAGTTTTGCAATGGGAGAGGGAAATGGATTACAGTATTAAAGTTTGGTATATTTTAAGTTAGGAAATCAGTCAGGAAGTGGGGAGATAAAAAGAGGAAAAAAAAAAAAAAAGGAAATGGGAAGAAGGAAAAAGAAGGAAGTAAAGGTTGGTGTTTTTTTTTTGGTTTTGGTTTTGCAGAACATAATTAAGTTTTGCAAAAGGAAGTAGAAAAACAAAAAGCATCAATAATAGGTGGATTTCGTCTCAGGAAGCCAATATCTTCAGACAGCCTGATATGGTAGCACCAATCAACAGATTTTTGATCTACAAACTTGAACTTGGTATACAGAATATTCAGACTGAGATGTAAAACGAGGATGTGGCTGTTAGAATGCTCATCCGACCATGTGGAGGCATGAGCGATACACCCCCGAATCTAGACGGAAAGCAACGAGAAACTACCGTCTTTACTTATCTTCCCGAGATTAACATGGCTTTACAATTTGGAGAGCCGTGGTCGCCGACACTGATAAAACAACAAGGCCGTTGTATGCATGCAGTGTTGCACTCCTTTCATCATAGTTTTCTTAAACAAAGCAAAATTAATGTAAAAATAAGATTTGATGTGAACAATTGCTCTTTTGTCTTGAAGGTTTCCATAGAAACATATACTTTGCATTCGCTGCAGAGTCTTTCTTTTTATCGTCAAAAGTTATACGCATGAAGTGATGCCGTGAATGTTGCTTCAGTAATAAGGGAAATAACCTAAATTAAAAAACAAAACAAAAAAAAAACAAGAAATGTTTCTTGTGTTTAAACTGTATTTGAAATTATTGCGTTTGTATAGATCGAGTATTGGCGACTATCTTCGTGAGGTTGGCATGGTTATATTGACTGGGCTTTGCCAACCATACACACGTTCATTTATGTTCACCAAGTCTACGATCGTATCCAACATGAATGTTAGTGCGACGTTAACATATAAGTTAATTAGTAATTTTTAGTTCTTTTTAGTCTTCAAATTAGAGTGTGACGTGGTCTATGGCCTTAGTAGAAGCCATCTTGAAGCGTTTTTGTATATAGCCAAAAACCACACCGACATTAGATATGAATTGAGGTATAAAAGTTGTTTTAGCGAGGGAAGAAAATAAGCAATATATATATATATATATATATATATATATATATATATATATAAGAGAAAGAAAATTAAAACTGTAAGTTGAACCTAAATCAAAATTTATTGTTCGACTGAATACTCCAAAAACAATTTACAAAGTCCTTATTCCACGGAGTTTCAAAGAATACTTTTCATATTATTCTTCTCATCAGAGGACATAAAGAAATCAGCAAATTATATTTGTAGTAATGCTAGAATTTGCTAGTTAAGGCATTAAGTGAAACCGCAATTTATTGTAATTATAAATTGCTAAATAAAAAAAATGAAAAAATATTGGATATGTAAAAAACTAATATAAAAACAAACCGCGCATGATATCTCATCTTGAATGAAACTCCTCTAGAGTTAATCTAAAATGAAAAATAGTTCTTTAGATAGAATGCATTCCAAAATAAGTCCAGCGTGACGATGTATATAATCCGATTGGAAAGTTTTCAAAAATCCGATTGGAAAGTTTACAAAACAGCTGAAATAATGAAACTTACTTTTTCCGGGCAGTGCAGTAGTCCAAAGAGAAGTCTGTCCCAAGTCAAATGGGAACTAATAGTGAGAAGAGAGAAATTAAAAATGAGAACTGCATCATCGGCTTAAAAAGAAAAAAGTGATGATCATAAAGATGACAAAATAATAATAATAATAATAATAATAATAATAATAATAATAATAATAATAATAATTCTAATTTCGTTTATCAACGTCTCTCTGGAAAGGGATGGGATTCATTTCCAGAGGATTTCCCTTAATCCCGGCTTCAAACCAGGAGCTTCAAAGATCAAGAGTTTTTCTAAGGTTGTTGGTGGTACCTACAATTGCAGAGGTCTGAAGGCCGCCTAAAACATTGGGGATTTGTAGTTTTTTCAATTGTCCTTCCAGACGACTTTATACTACACCTAGTGTATCAACTCCGACCGGGATTATTTGTGTTTTAACCCCGTGTATACGCCTTATCTCCAAGGCCAATAGAGCATAATTGCTCCACTTCTTATTCTCATTCTCTCTTACATTCCTCTTCAAGGGTACTGAAAAGTCTACAATCTGCCAGTTTTTTGAGACTTAGAACATGACGACAAAATCTGGACAAATATGTTCCAATTGCTTGGTCGTTATGACACTTTTGTCCCACCATACTTCTATATTGCCATCCTCACTTGTTCTTACTTCATCAGGCACCTCCTCAAACCACTTTCCAGCACATTTCATCCCAACCTTCTTACACACCTCCCAATATATGTGTAATCCCATGCGATCATGTCTTTTGCGGTACTCTCTCTGGTCCAGTCCACTACACTCTGCTGCAAGGTGCGCAATTGACTCTGAGGTCTTACCACAAATCCGCCATTCTGCAGCAACTTCCTCTCCTAAACCACTTTTTTGAACAATCGTGTTCCTAATGCCTGCTCTTGTGCTGCACAAACAAAACTTCGGTACTCTTAGCCAGATACCTAGCTCTAAGCCATTGCCATGATCTTTCATCAGCCACTTCTGCTATATCCTGGAAGAACCTTCCATGCATTTTCTTCCTAGCCAATTCCTCTGCTCTTTCTCTATCCATACGTTTCACATAATCAGCCTTGGTCTCACATACCTCCACTTCATTGGCCACAACTTAAGCATCCACCCCACACTTCTAACCACATGCTCCTTCAACGACATCTCATCGGTTCTAACACAATTTTTTTCACTTTTCAATCCTCTCCCACCATCTTTCCTCTTTTGATACAGCTTTGCTGTGAAATATACCAAACCTTGCTAAAACTTTTCTTGTTTTGATATCCATGACAAGCAAATCCTTGTCAGATCATTCTAAAATTCCCGCACTGTATCTCAAAACACTGACTGACCATGTATTCATTGTTTTCATTAGGTTTCATCCATAGAGTTTCGACTTTGCAATTAGTTTCACTCTTCTAAGATACTTATTCGTGACTTTCTCCTTCATTTCTCTGTTCATGATGCCTACACCCTCTAACACTCCCAAATACTTATATCCTATTTCTTTCATGATTTCTCCATTTGGCAGCATTATTCCATTCGAATGAATCTTTACTCCTCTTTTCATTACCAGCACCGCTGGTAATAATAATAATAATAATAATAATAATAATAATAATAATAATAATAATAATAATAATAATAATAATAATAATAATAATTTAGTAATTATAGTCAAAAATTTAGTAATAAGTAAAAAAAAAACTAATAAAGATGTCGAAAATAATAATAATAATAATAATAATAATAATAATATTTATAATAGCAGCAAGAGGGATAGTGACACAAATTCTTATGTCAATCATATAGCGATATTGATAAAAGTAAATATACACATACATACACATATACATATATATATATACATACACATACACACACTCATACACACATCCATACCTATACTTACTCTCACATTCATACATACATAAGTACACCCATAAACATACAAGTACACATATATATATACACACATACATACACACACACATATATATATACATATATATACAATGCACAAAACACATCTACATAGACATAATAATAATAATAATAATAATAATAATATAAATAAAAATAAATAAAATAAAAACCTTCATATATATCTTGTTGAGACGAAGTAGGTTCATTTCACAGTCGGATTTCGGCGCGGTTTGCTTGATCTGTGTTGGTTAATTGAAATTCTTGTGTGTAGGGCGTTTGCTCAGTTGGTAGAGTGCTTGCCTTGCATGCAAGAGGCTCGGGTTTCGAATCCTGAGTTCGGATGAGCCCAAATGAGGGCGAAACTCGAGTCTTGGACTTCCGGTTCTTTGACTGTCATGGCTCTTGTGGGCTGCGACGTTGTTTGGCTGTTGAATTTATATATATATATATATATATATATATATATATATAAATATTAATATGGATACACATGCATAGACACACATAAGGATAATTATATACACGTATACAAATTATAACAGATGCTAAAACTGCTACCACCCCTACACCACCACTACTAATAATAATAAGTAAAAAAATCTCAATCAAAATCTTCATTTTCTACCAGAATCTCTAGGCTTTCAGCTGACAAAAAGACCTTTGGTTAAAACTCCATGTTTTATAACAACGCCCTTAGAAATTCGGGTTATACGGAGAAAATAAAATATAACCATAAAAGCCAAGAAACTCGCCGATTACCCTCATTAATTACGCATAACATGTCCAGAACTAAAAGAAATCATAAAGTTTCATGTAATAGCAATTATAATGTCAACCATACTAACCACAAGAGCACTAACATAGACAGATCTTCCACTAGAAAAAGGACGAGGAGAAAGAATAATATCTTGTTTAATCCCCCTTTCAGCTCCAACGTAAAAACTAATATCCCCAAGGAATTCTTCAATATCGTTGAAATTTTTTTTAGGTACCCGCATAGGTATAACACTTTGTTTAACAAAAATTCTATCAAGATATCATACGCTACAAGGCCTAATTTAGCCCAGATAATCATAGCCGCTAATAACAAGAAAATTAAAGATGCCCAAGCAATTACTTTTCCCTTGGCCAAGAAAACAAAATGTAATTGTCAAAAAAAGAATGCCCCCTCAATAATAACTGTATCCATAAAAATGTGATTTATTAATGTACTGTAACTGAGATACCATCTAAATCCTTCCATAGAAACACCACTAATCTTTCCCAACAGCCAATCTATGGTCAAACAAATGCAATGAACTTGAACATCCCCCTCCTCTAATAAGCTTGATTAATAGCAGTACTAATAATATAAATAGTGATAGTCCCTTACAAAACAACTCCCATGATAATAACTTTGGAAACCAGCCTAGTAATAACATCCCCACCCATTCACCCACTTCCTATTCTAACCTTAACAACAATTTTAAGTCACTACGCTATTAATCCCAATTCAATTATTTCTAATTAAAAAAAAAAAAAACTTCCTTCGTAATCTCGTGTCATTTTATTTACTTAATCTATCACCGCTATATTTCCAGACGCAATTTTTTAATCTCTACATTTTAACTTTTAGACGTAATCCACCACACTAGTTTACTATAATTTATTTTCTCTCATAAAATGTATATATATGTATATATGACATCTAATTTACATAAGGAAAACACGCTGCTCTCCCCCATCATTATATATAGCTCCAATCCTCCGACTCTCTCGTCAATGACCATCCCTCTTGAAGAAGCCCGCATAAATCGGGCGAAACGTTGAGTATTCAGGTCCTTCCACCTCCATTTTATTTCATATCGTCGGATTTAATCCAGCTAAACAATCACACATATATATATATATATATATATATATATATATATATATATATATATATATATATATATATATATATACACTTGTGCCCGATATTATTCATACCCCTCGGATCTTTGAGATTTCTATAAGAATATTGCTCAAACCAGAAGGTAGACAATATTAAAGGGATTTCAAACAATAAATCAAGCATAAGCATTTAATTTAAACTCAACAAATAAATAAATTATTCAAGTTTGAAACATTATACAAAGAAAAACAATAATGGCACTAGTTCAAAATTATTCATACCTCTCTTACTAATAGTCAATAGCATGCCCTTTATTCTTAATAACTGCCTGTAACCGTTTTGGATATTTATCAACAAGGTTTTTACAAGCATCAACACTGATTTTTGACCATTCTTCAATGCAGTAGTTCTCCAAATCCCTCAAATTTCTAGGTTTCCGCTTTTTAACCTCAGTTTTCAATATGTGCCAGAGGTTTTCGATAGGGTTCAGGTCAGGACTCTGGCTAGGCCATTCCAAAACATTAATTTGATTATCTTCAAACCATTTCTTGACTATTTTGGCAGTATGTTTTGGATTATTATCCTGTTGAAGGACCCAGTTTGGTCCTAAATGGGGCTTCTCCGCATCCTGTCTAATGTTTTCCTGGAGTATCTCCAAATATTGCTCCTTCTTCATGGTTCCATCTATCTTGACCAAACTACCTGGACCACTAGCCGAAAAGGAGCCCCAAAACATTAGGCTACCACCACCATGTTTCACCGTGGGTATGGTGTTCTTTGGGTTGTAAGCTTCTATTTTCTTCCTCCAAACGTAAGAAGCATCCATATGGCCAAACAATTCAATTTTTGTTTCGTCAGTCCACAAAATACTTGAGAAAACGGACTCTGGAGAATTCACATGGGTCCTAGCAAAATTTAGACGTGCTGCAAGGTGTTTTCCGGCGTGCAATGAAGTCCTTCTTGGTCTTCTTCCTTTCAGACCATTTTCATGCAGAGTCCTTTGCAATGTTTGCCTTGATATTTTTATGCCAGAAGACTCCAGATTTTCTAAAATGTCCTTAGTAGTGGTGGTTGGATTTGCATTAACACTTCTTACAATATTCCGGGTGGCTCTAGCAGACAGTTTCCTTTTCCTTCCTCTACCAATCAAGTTGTTTGTTGTGTGGTGGCTCTGGAATTTTTTGATGATGCTCTGTACTGTTGCTGTAGGGACCTCAAATTTCTTGGAAATTGACTTGTAACCTAAACCATCCTTATGTGAATTCACAATTTTAGTCCTAAGATCATTACTAAGCTCTTTTTTCTTCCCCATTCTAATAATTTTTATTCTTTTATTGGTTTTCAGTTGATATCATTTTAATTTCTGAAAAAATGCAAAAAACGCAATGAAATTAATCAAAGGTTGTATAAAAGCATTCAAAATAAGAATCAAACAGGAAACAAACAGTCAGAAACTCGATTAATACTGAAGAAATAAGGGGGTATGATTATTTTTTAACATTGCAGATTTTATAAATAGCTGTATATTTCTTTTATTACAAGTATCCCGAGATTTTAAAATGACGAAAATGATCAGAAGAGATTTATTAAGAATATGTATCAATATGGACGTAAACAATAAATTCTTACAAAGTTACACCTAATAAACTCAATTTTCAAGGGGGGTATGAATAATATCGGGCACAAGTGTATATATATATATATATATATATATGTGTGTGTGTGTGTGGGTGTGTGTGTGTGTATGTGTGTGTATTCTTTAATTTACTTTCTTCGCTAAAATATAGCTTTTATACCTCAATTTATATCTAATGTCGGTGAGGTTTATATCTATATTTTTATAAAGTAATAGGGTTCGTGTGTTTCTGTCTGTGTGTACAGCTCTCCATCATCAACGAAATATAAAGGAGGTAAGAGGGTAGATCTCTCCTGGTAGAGAAACATTAGAACCCATTTTAGGATGTTTCTGTTATAGGAGACATAAGAATCTATGCCTAATTTCTTTATATACTAGTCTACAAACCACCCCCATATCGAATGACTTATGCTCATTTGCATATCACATTATATTAAATCTCTTTAACTAATTACCTCGACCTTATTACATATTGGAAATATTCTAATCATTTCAACTGTACTATTTACAAAATCTATTTAACATTTAATTATTTAATATATTTTCATTTAATTTTATATTCGATTTACGTATATTATCAAAACAATTCATTGGCGAGGAAAGCTTTATGTTTTGGGATTGTATTGAAAATGTAATGGAAATTTCAATTTCGTTCCGTTTTAATCTTTTATATTTTACTTGCCAATATAATTGAAAGAATACAATTCAACTATCGTAATTTTATATAAATAAACAAAAACAAATATTTTAAAATAAAACTTTATTAAAAAAGAAATAATTTTATTTTTAAATGAAAAAAATCAATTTAGTAAAATAATTGTATTAAACACCCCCAGCCTTGTCAGCAAACCTGTAAACCTATAAAAGTTAACATTTCGAATGTAAACAGTGATTTTTCGATTTTGTTAGCGCTTGCCGCAATTAAACACAATTAAAACGGAACTAACTTTATTTCCATTCTATTTTTTAAACAACCCCCAAAACATAACGCTCTCTTCTAGTTATAGCCAATTTTTTTTAATTAAAAAAAACAGGTCAAAATAAACAGATAAGCGCATTTTCTTTTACATTTTTCTTACAACCATTGTCATTTAACCAACTGCAGGATACCGTTACTTTTGTGGGGTTGTTTTGAAAATGGCACGGAGATTATAATTTCGTTCCAATTTAATCTTTCTGGTCGAGCCTATTTCGAAAGCCTGTCTTATCATAGATTTGAACTACAAATAATTTATTACATTTTGATTATTACTATCTTAAGACTTAAAGCTTATATTTATTTCATTTTTCTATTTATATATTGAATTAGTTATTTCCAGTCATATTTAAACTTAGTGCTTTCTTTAAACCGGATGAACCTTTTATAAAAATATGAGTTTAACGTAAAGAACACGAACAAGGTTTTATTCAACTGAATTTCTTCCAGTTTACTAACAAAATATATAAATTTAAAAGAGATATAAATAATAAAATAAAAAGGTTATGTAATTTAAAAGAAATACACGTACTCACAAAAGCAGAACTTTTTTTACACATTTTTTTCTTTAAAACCATAACAATGAGACTAACAATTACCTAGATCTTAGTAATTATTTGTTTTAATAGAACTGTTTTAATTGTACTGTTTACTTAGTTAACCTAAGTTGGTATTACATTTATTTTACATTTACTTTTTTTTTTTAATTATTACTTTTAGACTGTGACGTTTACACCCGGAAGTAATGAGTCACACGTAGGTCGCTTTTATTCATTCCTTTTGGTCAAGATCAAAGTGTAGTATCTGTTCTTCAGATGCTGCACTTCATTTTCTTGTTCTCTTTCGGTGGAGGAGAAATCCTTCACGACTGAGACAATTTTTATTTTTGTACCTTTTCTCCACGTTAAAAAACGACCCTGGTGTCTAACTCTGTCCCGTGGGGAGGCATAGTAAATAGGTACAATATAATTGTTTATAATTGTACTATTCAGAAATATTATTTATAGTTCGTCCATTTCAGTTAGTATACATTTCCTTTACGCTTAATTAATTTACAATCATTAATATCGTTAAACAATTCCGTTTAAAACCGAAATTATGCCACCCAAACGAAGTAGAAACGAAAGTGAGGAAGAAAGAATGGAAAGATTGGAAGCTAATAGACTAAGAGTTGCTGCAATTCGCTCCAATGAAAACAATTCAGATAGAGAAAGACGTCTAAAACTTAACAGGATACGTCAAAGAGAAAGGAGAGCAAGACTGTCAGATTTGGAAAGAGAACCCCAACGTGAAGCTGACAGAACTAGACATGCTGTAAGGCGGTTAAATTCATCACAAGATGAAATTCAAGAAAGGCAAAGATATGCACTGGAAAGAGAAGCAATATTACGATCGAATGAATTATATGAGGTAAGTAGACGTACACAAGGTCAGTTGAGAGTGGCTCAACGACATCAGAATGAATCGGAAACCCAACGAAGCTTTCGCCTATACCAAGGGCAACAACGAGAGGCTGCATGGAGAGAGAGTATGACTTTGCCCCAGCAATTGACAGAAAACGAGGCAGCTAGACAACGAATGACTGCTTTGAGACACCATGAAATAGAACACTGCAATAGAAAAGGATTGCTCTACAACAAAAATGACTCTCTCACTACAGCTGATATAGGAAAAATGGACAAAGTATGTCAACATTGCTCAGCTGTAAAATTTAAAGGAGAAACCCCTGGTTGTTGTTGTTCTTCTGGCAAAGTTGTGCTTGATAGCTTTCCACCACTGCCTCAGTTGCTTCAAGATTTGCTCTCCGGCAATGGTCCCATCTCTAAAGATTTTCTGCAAAATCTACGCAGTTATAACAATTGTTTTGCAATGACATCATTTGGTCACAAAATTGCGGCAGTACATGGGTGGAATCCTTCTTTTAGAATTCGAGGCCAGGTTTGCCACCAGATTGGGAGTCTTTTACCACCTGAAGATGAAACAGCAAAGTTTATTCAAGTCTACTTCTTGGATAGTCTGGAAGAGGAACTACATAATCGGGGACGTGACAGTAGACTCAATAGAGACATTCTCCGAAGTCTGACTGAATTTTTACATGAGAACAACAGCTTCATTTGTCAGCTGAAAACAACAAAGGAGAGGATTGAAGAAGAACACTTGGTAGAACATAAAGTTGTCATAAGGGAAGACCGAAGGCCGCAAGAAGAGCATCCACGGCGATTCAATGCTCCAACAACAACGTATGAGATTGGAATATTAATGGAGAATGAACCAACAGCTAACCGGGATATTGTCTTGCGTTTTAGAAATGATACATTAAAATGGATCTCCGAACTACATCCCCTCTACGATACTTTAATGTACCCGTTAATGTACCCCTATGGTTCTCCATCTTACAACATCTACATGAAGGCATCCAATGGGCGAAAAGTTACCCAACAGCAATTTTATTCGTACCATTTAATGACTCGGCCTGGAAACTATTTTCTCTGGTACCGAAGGCTATTTCAACAATGGCTGGTGGATGTGTACTGCAAGATTGAAACAGAACGTTTACAGTTCCTGAGGCGTGAGCAACAGACCCTGAGAGCTGACAATTATAGCAACTTGAGAGATTCAATTCTTAGGGAGGATGGGAATCCAGAACAGTTTGGTCAACGAGTTGTACTTCCGGCAACTTATACAGGAGGCCCTCGATACATGTTTGAGCGTCAAAGTGATGCCATGGCATATGTTCGGCGAATGGGCCGAGCCGACCTCTTCATCACGTTCACAACAAATCCAAAGTGGACAGAAATTACAGAAAATTGTCTTCAAGGGCAAGACCCTCAGGATCGTCCAGATATTGTTGCCAGGGTTTTCAGGCAGAAGCTAAAAAAGTTACTTGAATTTATTAAAAAGGGAGGATTTGGCAGGTTGAGGGCTTTCCTGTACAGTATTGAATATCAAAAAAGAGAACTGCCGCATGCACACATCCTCACCTGGCAGGCCCCAGAGGACAAACTTCTACCAGAAAAAATGGATCTCTGCATATCTGCAGAGATCCCTGACAAAGAGGAAGATCCTGATCTTCATGCTAAAGTGATGGCACATATGGTGCATGGACCTTGTGGACCATTTAATCCAAATTGTCCATGTATGATTGACAACAAATGTTCCAAAAAATACCCAAAAGAATTTCTTCAGTGTACCGAGCAAGGCCAAGACTCTTACCCCAAGTACAGGCGAAGAAAACCAGAAGATGGAGGCCAGACTGGTACAATAAGGATGAAGAGAAATGGTCGGTATGTTAATCAAGAAATAACAAACCAGTGGATTGTTCCGTACAAAAAGGTCCTCCTTCAGCAGTTCAACGCTCACATTAACGTAGAAATTTGCAGCTCGATCCAAAGCATCAAATATGTCCTCAAATACGTGAATAAAGGATGTGATCAAGCAGTGTTTGAACTACAAAGAACTGATGGAGCAGCTAACCAACAAGGCCAAGTACAAAGTCACATTGTGGATGAGATCCAGCAGTTCCAGAATGCAAGGTATGTCGGCAGTTCAGAGGCGGCCTGGAGGATATTGGAACATCCCATCCATGAACATTTCCCCCCAATTGTACAACTTTCTGTTCATCTTGAAAATGGGCAGCATGTCATGTTCTCAGCTGATACTGCTCTGGAACGAGCCCAAGGTCCACCGCCTGCCACAACTTTGACAGCATTTTTTCACCTCTGCCATGAGGATGACTTTGCAAGGGGTCTCAAATACGTAGAAGTCCCTGAGTTTTACACTTGGAAGAAATCGACAAAGAAATGGATGAGAAGAATGCGTGGGGTACAAGTTGAAGGTACTGAAAAT
The DNA here is from genome assembly GCF_053919585.1 of Euprymna scolopes. NCBI lineage: Eukaryota > Metazoa > Mollusca > Cephalopoda > Sepiida > Sepiolidae > Euprymna > Euprymna scolopes. The sequence goes on along the minus strand of NC_136487.1, from coordinate 9,775,222 downwards.
GATGATGTATGGAAGGCACCATGCATTGGGAGAATCTACACGATTAGTCCAAAAGCAGGGGAGTGTTATTTCTTACGCCTGTTGCTCAATGAGGTTGCTGGTCCAACTTCATTTCAAAATTTGCGAGCATACAATGGTCAGGTGTTTGAAACATACAGAGCAGCGTGCCTTGCTCAAGGCCTTCTAGAAAATGACCATCACTTGCATCAAGCAGTAGGAGAGGCAAGTGCCACTCAATCACCTTCAAATTTGCGAAGCCTATTTGTGATAATTTTAACAGCCTGTGAGCCAAGAAATCCTCTTGAGATCTGGATGGCTTTTCGTGATGTAATATCTGAAGACATTCTTCACAGATACAGGCAAGAAGCTAACAATCCAGAAGCAGATTTTAATGAGGACATCTACAATAAAACTCTTTGTCTAATTGAAGAAAAAGTTCTCCTTATGTGCGGTCAACCATTGGCAAGCTATGGATTACCTGCACCAACGCAAGGGAGAGATGAAAGACTCGCGAGAGAGTATCAACGTGAAGTTACTTATAATCTTGAAGAACTTTCCCTACAAGCAGAAAATATGCAAGAAAAACTGACCGATTCTCAAAGAGAAGTTTACAATTCATTCATGGCAATGTTGGAAGCACAAGGTGAAATGAACAAAAACATGATGTTTCTTGATGCTCCAGGTGGTACGGGCAAGACTTTTGTAATCAATTTGATCCTTGCAAAGATTAGATCCATGAGAAAGATTGTGCTTGCAACAGCATCCAGTGGCATTGCTGCTACTCTACTACAAGGTGGCCGCACTCTTCACAGCACTTTTAAAGTACCCTTGGATACTCATCGAATGGATCAGCCAGTTTGCAAAATTACTGGTAACTCAGCCTTGGCAAATGTAATTAGAGACACCTCTGCAATCATTGTAGACGAAGCCCCAATGACGCACAAGAGTGCTTATGAAGCAATTGACCGAACACTGCAAGACATCACAAGAAACAAGAATCCCATGGGTGGCATTCCAACCTTATTTTGCGGTGATTTCCGTCAAATCCTCCCAGTGGTTAAAAATGGCACAAGGGCTAACATTGTCAATGCAAGTTTGAAACAATCCTATCTCTGGAGGCACGTTATAGTGAAGAGACTGACTACTAATATGAGAGCCTATGTCTCTGATAACACAGCTGCAGCAGACTTCTCAAAATTGCTTCTCCAAATCGGTAATGGTCAGTTTCCTATCACTTCTTCACCTGACACAATTAAGATTCCAACTGCGCTTGGTAAATGTGTCGGTAATCAGAAGCAACTGAAAGACAAAGTGTACCCAGACCTGCAAAACAATGGAAAATCACCGGATTGGCTTGCTGAGAGGGCTATTATTTCGCCATTAAACAGCAATGTGAATCATTTGAATAATTCAATAATGGATGAATTTCCAGGAGACACAAAGCAATACAAGTCAGTTGATTCGGCTACTAATGAATATGAAGCTGTTCACTACCCTGTGGAGTTTTTAAACTCTTTGGAGATATCTGGAATGCCTCCACACATTTTAAATCTCAAAATTGGATCGCCAATCATGATTCTTCGATCCTTGGAACCACCAAAAACAACAAACGGAACCAAATGTGTTATCACCAGATTGCACACCAATGTACTTGAGGCCACCATTTCCTGTGGTCCCTACAAAGGCGAAACCGTTCTACTGCCAAGGATCCCCTTAGTTCCATCGGACTCAGAACTTCCATTTAAATTCCGGAGACTCCAATTTCCTGTGAAGGTGTGTTTTGCAATGAGCATAAACAAAAGTCAAGGTCAGACATTTAACACCATTGGCGTAGACTTGACATCAGACTGCTTCAGTCACGGTATGTTCTACGTCTCCATCAGCCGGACAGGAAGTTCAGAAAAACTCTACATTCTGGCTCCAAATCAAAGCAGCAGAAATGTAGTTTACCCTGAGGCTCTTCAGTGAAAAGTTCGAGAAATGGATATGAGGAAAAACTGACATGATCTGATTGTGGTAAGTTTTTAGTATTGAATGTGCAAGATAAAATTTAAGCAAGAGTTGAAAATTACTTCAATGAAAAATTTACTATGTAACATCAAGTAACCTTCCTTTTTGATGAAAATGTTTTGTGAAGTTCCTGATTGAATTTCAGTCACTACAAGAGGTAGTTAAAATGTTAATCACCTTATGCAATCGTTGCTCTTACAACATCAACTTACTGGAAAGGTGCCCACAGATTTTGGTACCCGAGTGCGCAACAAAGCTCCGTGCGAAGCACGGGTATCTTTGCTAGTATATATATATTATATTATTATATATATATAAATCCGTAATCCTGTCTGTTTGTTTGTTTGTTCACAATTTGATTAATATATACAAAAGTTTCCTTACTTTACTCTTTCATTTATTTCTATATATACCTTCATTCTTGGAAACCAGATACAATAAAAAGATTATGTCATTTGCATATGACATTAAGAAAAATCGATTTCATTAAATAGCGGTATCTTAATTAATGTTTCTAGCGAGGGAATTGTTTTCATTGTTTTATTTAAAATTGTTTTTAATACATTTTAAACAATAATTATATTGATAACATTTATTTTTTTGGGAATTATTATTTCAACATCGAATTTTAAAAAAAAACTTTTAGAGTTATTTGCCCCTTAGAATCTTCCGATCATTTCATTTGTTTGTTGTTATTATTCTTTAAACAGCTATACAGAAATCGCAAATTTTACGATGTGACCCATCGTTGTTTAATACCTAAAAAAATAGCATCTACTGCCCCCTCTGAATTCCACAATTTACACTTTTCTTTCTTTTTTTTTCACGTTAATCTCATCGATTATAAACTTTAATTTCTAATTAAAAAAAAGGTAAATTTTTACGACGTGACTCAGCGTCTTTTAACCCCTAAAAAATTAGGACCTACTTTTTTTGGGCCCCAATACGTTTAAACAATCTTTATAAATAATATGAAAGAAGTAATTTCGAAAAAAATAAAATTAACATTTTAAAGTGGGGGATCACTTATGAACACCCATTTTTGGCCACAAAGCATTCAACGAGATATATCATCTCTAGCATTTTTTTTTTTCAAATTTAGCGATCGAGATGGATGGGCAAAACATGACAAATACAGTTTTTTTGTTTGGTGGGCGTGGGAATTACATTTGAAACAAAATAATTATAAATTTAATTAATTTTTATGACACCATTCTGTACTTTCACCTTACACTTTTATAAACAAAATGAACCCCAACATATGACAAATTCATTTTTGTTATTTTGGAGGGAGATTACATTAGAAGCATAAAATGATGAAAAATTTAATTTAATTGTTTTGAAATTAATTGTTTTGAAATTAATTGTTGATTTTTTAGGAGTTCTATCTACTTGGTTATTTTTATTTATTTATTTATTTATTTATTTTTGCGATCACGCGGGCATTCGCTGTTATCTTTAGTGAAACAAAAGTTCTAATGATTTATTTTTAATTATTTATTTTTAGGGTGGGTATTTATAGTACTCAATATCAGGGAAATAGTTTCTTCTATCTGTATCCATTCTGCCGAAATATCTGGTGGAGAGGGTATCAGGTACTTCTTCTTTTAAGGAACGATTAAATTTACATGTTTTTATCCGTTCTTTTATTTATGGAATTGTTGTGAGGGTATCCATGTTACCCATGATGAAAATGATTAGTGTAGCAGGTGTGTTCCAAACGGAACTATATGTAAACCCAGGCAACGCCGGGTACTCATGCTAGTATATATATATATATATATATATATATATATATATATATATATATATATATATATATATAAGACTACTTCATTTAATCATATAAATTGATATACGAAAGTATAATTTTATGCATAAACTTTAAGTATTTACTTCAGCAGTGTTCAATACATAGGTAGAGCTAGATAGTAAGTAAGTTGCCATATATATTTTATAACTAACTGTATATATATATATATATATATATATATATATATATATATATATATATATATAGGATCCTTCTACCGCTACAGAAGATATCTCACTAATGATGCAATTCTCTATCTATATAAGAGCCAAGTACGTCCAAAGATGGAGTACTGCTGCCACATCTGGGCGGGGGCTGCAAAAAACAGCCTATCCTGCCTTAACGGAGTACAAAATAGACTCCGTGGCTTGGTGGGGGGTGCCCTTTTCTCTACCCTGCAACCTCTTTCCCACGAGCCTGTCATTGTTCTATCGTTATTTTCATGGCAGGTGCTCGTCTGAGCTCCATTCTCTGGTCCCCCCTCGCCAATCTTTCTCAGAAACACCCGACTAGCTGAAACCACCGTCAATAATTTTCCCCACTCTCTATCTGTGTCTAAATCAAAACGTAGATACCATGAACAAAGCTTATTTCTTAGAACTGCACGCCTGTGGAACTCTGTTCCGCTTGCCTGTTTCCCTCCCTTCAACTTGGATGTCTTCAAGTCCAACACAAACAAATTCCTGACGAACCGCCCCCCTAAGTAATGACACCTTACCAATTCTCCAATACTATTGCTACACTATCCCTTTGATTACTGTACACACAATAACCCTTATCCCTGAGTAGCCATTGGGCCTTGATGAGTGGTGAAGTCCATGCAATATATATATATATATATATATATATATATATATATATATATATATATATATATATGTGTGTGTGTGTGTGTGTGTGTGTGTTGGTGGAGTATGCGTGCACAATGAAATGAAGATACAATGAAACTTTAAAATAATAGAAGAATTACCAGAAAACAACGTTACCTAAAACATAATAAAATTTGGTGAAAGCAAAATTGGATAAATACGTAATTTTATAATAAAACTTTTTATATAAGAAACAATAACAAAAAAGCTACTTTCACGTTAATAAATGTATAAATAAGTAACACGTGTTTATATAAAGAAGTTGGGTGAATAGTAGTTACAAATCAAAATGTTCATTGTGTGCATTTGAGAATCTGGCTGCGTGGCATTGTGTACGTGTGTGCGTTTACCTTTGTTTTTGTTAGTGCGCACAGATGTGCATGAGTTGAAGCTGGTGTGTGATTTATTAGGTGATTTTGTCTTGCCACTCCAGGACACAAAACGGCACGGGATGGTTTGTAGAGAATAAATTCTTGGGTTCGTTCGTGTAGATGTGGCTGGTAAAGTTTGAATAGTTTTGCTTGTTTTTTTCCGCTTTATAAGCATTTCGAACTTCGCACTGAATTATTGCTTTCACATATATGTGTTACATTTTTGGGTTTATAGATATTTCCATTTGTTGAAAATGCTTTTGAATTCAAAAGTTCATGTTAAAACTTCTTAGCTTTGGAGGGTGGGGAGGAAAGCGAATTCCAACGAAATGGAGGAAGAAAGAATGTAGCAATTACAGCCATATGCGTTTTTGCGTTCGTAGGAAACACTTTGCGATTCAATCGTCACAAAACTAGTGCAATATTCTACGATGTTGTTTCATTTCGATTGATGTTTAATAACAGGAAACCAACAAACTGAATTACACTTTCCCAGATTCTTGCATTTGCTCTATGATCCGAATACGGTCAGATTTATTTGTTTATATATTTGTTGAAAAAAAGAGGCGCCGGTCACGTTTGCATCACAAATTATAAACCTTATGGCCATTGGGTACAAAAAAACAAAACAAAAAAACTGCTTCACTTCAACAGGTGTAAAGTAGCTTTCATCTGAACAAGATGCCAAGGTGGAATATTCTTTCCTTTTTTTTAATGTGTGTTTCTCAGGCGTTTAGTTTTTCATATCGCGAATATCCGCAGTGTTCATATACCTTTTTATATTAGAAGAAAAATGTGCAGGTAGTCGAAAATTTATGGTAGAATAAGAGAGGAGAAAGTGTGCGTGTGTGTGTGTCTGTGTGTGTGTCCGTGTGTGTGTGTGTGTGTGTGTGTGTGAGAGAGAGAGAGAGAGAGAGAGAGAGAGAGAGAGAGAGAGAACGTTCTTTTATCGTTTCACCCCACCCCAACCAAGACACAGAGCCACTTTATCGTGAGAAACTACTAATTGAGACCAGATTTGCATGGATACTATTTAGGGAGTTGGGCAGCGAGATGCCTGTTTACATTACCCTTGAATTTCTGCATGTCTGTACTGGCGGAGAAGCACGGGCCCAGAAGGGAATTCCAAAGCGCAGCAGTCCGCGGGAAAAAGCTATTCGAGTAGAAGACTTTACGGTATCTAAGAATATTTTCATGTAGGGATAGGGTTTTGCTGCTTGTCGGATTTGTCGACGGTATTGTCGTAGCGGGGGCACTAATGCTCGGAGTTTCAGAGCACTTTCCATTGAAATACTTGTAAAACAGGAACAATGATACCACGTTTTGGCGATGGGACAGAGGTTGGAGTTTAGTTGATAGTTCAGGACCTATTTTTAACCCTGACTTAGAGTAAAAGACTGATGAAAGAGAGAGAAAAGTGACAGAGAGAGAGAGAGAGAGAGAGAGAGAGAGAGAGAGAGAGAGGAAGGAGATCGTAATTTTCCAAAATATGATTACAGATGGGTTCATTTAAGTTGTTGATCAAAATTTAGAGCAAATCATAAACGAGGGGTTGCCCCTATTTGCTTGCCTCCCCACGAGGGAAGAGTTAAATTCAAGATCGGCTTTTTATATGGGAAAAATCCAGCTCCCACAAACTTCTAAATATATCTTAGGTCCTTTTATCATCCACCCCTGACTAACAATCTATTCGGCTTCCTTTGTTTACCCCGACGAACAACTTCGCCTCCATTGTTCCCCCGATAAACTTATTTCCTTTTTTTTTGTCATACTTCTTCTCTTTCTTTCTTCCCCCCCCCTAACACTTGGGGCCGGGATGGGTTACGTTGAAAGTATCACATCTGCTGATAGACACCAAAATGTAAATATGGTGATGCATTTGAATAAGCAGATGCATTTGAAGAGTTTTGTAAATATTTGCAAGTACGTTCCGTCCATAACAAATTTTATTTCCCGTTCATTATGCAGACGGACGATGAGGTCCGCAGCCGAACACCGGTTTAAAGAACCAAGCAATCACGTCGTCCATTATTTCCCTGCTATGTTAGCAATACGAGCAATTAACATGTCACGCACATTTGTCTGTAGTAGAAAGAAGTAAAAAAAATAATCGAACATAGAAATTGATTTTGATTCAGACTTAACAAACAGCCATGTTTTACTCTATGTTTTGTGTTAACCAATTGATCGCTTCGTGGTGTTGTTGAATCCTTGGGCGTCAATTGCCAAAGGAAAAAAAAGGCTGCCTAATGCTGGATCTCCTTTCTTTGTTCACGAGCAAAAATGTAAATTAAAACACGTGAAATGGGTCTCGCGTTTTCTCCCGCTCTTTTTTCGTTATAAGTAAATTATACTTAGGATATTTATTACAAATTATTTATATAAAAAAAGGAACGGATAACTAAGGTTTTCATATTAAAGTCAGTTGCTACACGTTCAACTAACAAAAAATGAAAATTGTATTATTTTATAAATCTTTTATTTATCAAGTTAATCTTATAGCTAGCAGTTGGGAGGAGCGGCGAATATTCGTATGCCTGTAGAACTCTGTACCACGGTGGTACTTTCCAGCTAACTACAACAGGGTCGCGTTTCAGTCCAATGTAAATAAGTTCTTGTTCAGCCGTTCTCTTAAATAATCAAATTTTCACATTTACTCATTATTACTATGTTGCCTCATCGACCGCCTGACACTTATTAGCCCTTATCCTCGAGTGGCCTTCTCGTCTTGATAAGTGGCGATTTCCTTGTAAAAAAAAATCAGCACTAAACATCTCAACGTTCTTTTTTCTTTAATATATAGTATTCGTTACGTTTAATGTATTTTATTTGCCGTTTGATATATTTTTTCTAAATAATTCTGTTGTCGTGTATTTTGACAAGGCCTGAACCAACCTACATTTTAATATCATTACAAATGCAAATCGGTGACCAACTGTTGCAAATAAGCTGAACACGAAAGCAACAGGATAGAGAATGCTAAAATGAAGTTGCAATTTTTAATTCGAAACCGGAAGTCGTCTCGCCAGAAACAACTTTGCTGACTTAGTGTCTATCGTTTGTGATTGCATAATTTCTTTCAGCATCCGCCTCTTTTCCCCCCGGACAGTTTCCATTATGTTTATAATAGTGTTATTCCAGCAATCAAATCTTGCATTACCGACGTATTCTTTATTCTGGCAAAAGTACGACAAATTCGTATCACTAGAACTAGTGGAAATTTCATGTTGAATTTTATGAGTACTAACTTGGAGAATGTTTTTCTGTATGTCCTGACTTACTATCACTACAATGAAAAACGATTTAAGTATTACTAATAGGGAGACACGGCGTTGCCCGGGATTGAATGATGATCAACAAATGTTTCACACCCCTATATTTTTATTGTCATCGAAATCGATGAAATCGACCATTTTTCAATCAAATCGATCATTTATATGCTCTAGTTGGAGATCTATCGCGGTTCACTTCACATCCCTCCACACAATGACTTAATCCACAATACATTCTAGTTTACATTGCACTGTAGAGAACCCATTGTTGATTTTCTAAAATTATTTTGAATTAAAATTTAAAATGCAAAAGTCAAGTACCATGGTTTAATTGTGCTCTAAACAGAAACATTAATTTCGAACGTGCTCCTGTTATATCAAAAACCTACTGTTGATTTTATATACCTGGCTTTACTACATGTGCGGTGATAATGGCTTGAATTTAAGTTTGAAAAGAAAAAAATCAAGTATCATTGTGCAATTGTTGATTTTATGAAATTGTTTTTTTTACAGAATCATTTCAATTACAGTTAATGTATAAAAGTCAAGTATCAGAGTTTAATTGTGCTCTAAAAAGAAACACTCATTTCAAATGCGCCCCTGTCTTATAAAATAATATACAGTTGATTTTATGATTTGGGCCTTTATAAAAAAAAAACATCGGAAATCATTCTTTAATCGGATTTTTTCGATTATCGATTTTCGATACTTATCAGACGCATTCCTATACAAAACACTCCAAGACATATCAAGTACCTTCGTGTGAAATTTCGAAAAAAAATCGGCCCAGCGTTTTCCGAGTCCATAGGGAACACTCTCTCTCACACACATACACACAGTCAACGTTCCTTATATATATATATATATATATATATATATATATATATATATATATATATATATATATATATATATATATATATAATATGTAAGCGTGTCTGTCAAAACATTATTTTTTTAATGGCTGATCTCCCAGCAAAACTTAAAATTAGCAGATTTCTGTAAAAGTTTTAGTCTAAAAATAAATTTTTAATAAATAGGTAAAAAGTTTGTTTCTTCTTCTTCTTCTTCTTCTTCTTCTTCTACTACTTCTTCTTCTTCTTCTACTTCTTCTTCTTCCTCTTTTTCTTCTTAATGATTTAACTAACTACTTAATCGACGTTATACAAGATCCCTTTTTTATATTCTTGTTTCATTTATCAATAAAACTACGGCATAATTATATTGACACGCCGGTTCTCGTTAGATCACCAAAGATAAGCAATGTTGAGCCTGGTCAATACGAGATGAGTGACCATTTGGGAATACAAGGCGCTGTATGTAGGAGGACGTCGACACCTCCCTGCAAAAACTGTAAAATAATAAGTTCGTCGTCTCTCCCAACTGGAATATGCATGCGACTTGTGTATGATGTTTTTATTAGACACTTGCTTCTTCGGGGAAATCCATTTTAACCCGCCTAGCGTTAATGCCGCTGCTTTTTTTATCAAACAAAACGAAATAGCAGAGTTAAAAAAATTAAATTATGCCGTTTTTTTTTTCTTTAAGATTAAAATATCGTTTGTTCATCAAATTACTGAACTCACTATGACTAATTATGTAAAGTTAATACTTTAATTTAAGTTTATAAAACTATTCGATGTAAATAGTATATTGACGCTCCTTGAAAATGTACCTCCATTCACGCTGACAATGAGATGTTATAAAGTTATTGTCGTGGTAGAATTCACATAATTTGCATACGTGAAGTATTAACTATATAAATATGGTTGGTAACGTAAAGACGGGAAGACCCAACGAGAGACAACAAGATCGATAGTCGATGACTATCCAGCCGACACCTTCTACAGTGACGGTCTCCTCACGACTATACCATTGGACTCTATGTAAATATTTGTATACTAGCATGGATGCCCGTCGTTGCCCGGGTATTTGGAGGTGTATGTTGAGCCAAAAAAAAAAAAGTGGTCAATTTGTTTAACTTTGACCCCTATTATGACCCCTTAACATTTATTCTTTTGGGCTCAAATCAAGTTATTAAGTTAGATCCATGTCCAAGGAACCAATATCTAAAATTTCAAGTGTGTAGACCAAAAATTGTAGGAGTTTGGTAGAGTTCTCAAAGGTCAAATCGTTGAACTTTGGCCCCTTAATAGCCAAATTTCTCGCCAAAAATCGATCACATCGATTTTCCCAAATATCAGTACCCAGTATATCAAATTTCGAGTCTGTAGGCTAAAGATTGACATAGTTATTGCGTAGGGAAATGTACACAGACACACAGACAGACAGACAGACAGACACTTTCACTTTTATAGATATACTAGCATGGCTGCCCGGCGTTGCCCGGGTGTTTTAAGGTGTATGCTGAGCAAAAAAAAAGGTCAAATTTTTTAACTTTGACCCCTATTATGACCCCCTAAAATTGATTGTTTTGGGCTCAAATCAAGTTATTAAGTTAGATCCATGACCAACGAACCTATATCTAAAATTTCAAGTGTTTTGACCCAAAATTGTAGGAGGAGTTTGATAGAGTTCTCAAAAGTCAAATCGTTGAAGTTTGACCCCTTAATCGCAAAATTTCTGCCCGAAAACCAATCACATCGATTTTCCCAAATCTCAGTGCTCTGTATATCAAATTTCGAGTCTGTAGGCTAAAAACTTACAGAATTATTGCGTAGGGAAATGTACACACACACACACACACACACTTTCACTTTTGTAGATATACTAGCAGTTCTGCCCGGCTTTGCTCGGGTACTATATATTGTTCATAAGGTTATGTGCATATGTATATATTAAAAAGTGTGAATATGTAAAGTAATGCATTTCTGTATAATAGTCTTCCTTAACTACCATAGAGAAAAGACAGACAGAGATTTTCACTTTTATAGATAAATAAATAGATAGATATATATAGTCGGTTGATATCACCCTTCGGGTGTGATAGATTGTCCATCGTCATGAGTTTCCTGGTCTTCTGATCGAGATTCCTTAGTTCTGTTTGGTCCAGCTTATAACGGTCCAAAGTATTTTATTAGCGACACTGGCCACATGTTTATTCCTTTAATCTGGTTTCGACTATTTAGTTTGGTTTCAAGGAGTTTTCTTGTTCTTCTGAGGTATTCCTTTCCTATTTTCTCTTTCATTTCCGTTGCTTTGATGGCGTCTGCTTCTAATACTCCTGATTGGGAAGTACTATACACTCTGTTGCTTCTAGTTTTCCCCCTCCTCATGGTGAATAGTGCGCACTTTTCCATACCTAATTCCATTTGGATATCCTGGCTAATTTATTAGCGTTTCTAGTTCTGTCTTTGTTTTTTGCAAACAGTTTGTAAACAGGATTAGAAAAATACATAATTGTTCTGGAGTAGTTGACATCCCTATACCTATGATATTATGGGTTCGGCTGGCACTATGTAAGCCAGACATTTCTGCCGTCGAGCAGAAAGCAGATGCATAGTTTAACCGCTCGCGGTGAACACAAGGACTTATTATTTCATCAGGTCATTATTATTACTGGGCATTCCAAGTTCGAATCCAGTTCGTTCTACAAAAGTTACTTTCACTTAGGATGTTGGTAACCTTCACGTGCCCCCTTCAATAAGTACCTGATGTCTCTCTAGAATAAATTCTGACTAGAAAAATACCGAGGAAACCAATGCCAACAATAGAATCATGCGATAAGGTGAGTGTTATCATCAATATTACGAAACACAAGGCAGAAGTGCAGTATCGATAGTAAGGCCAAAACATTTCGTGAGACTGTGTGTTGGATGATGAACAATACTATAAGCAGATTCAAAACGATTAATGAAATGTGGAAACTTTTATTATTTAAAAGAACGGCTTGACATACGTGTTAAGATTGAATTTGAAAGCAATTATGTTTTAGTCTACAGGGAAGCAGTCCTGAAGCAATGTATACAAAAAATAAAGACCTTTCTTGTATCGGGGATACGTTCTTGACAATCAGTCCAACAGTATTCTGTTGCTGTCGAGCTAAGTTGTAGTCCGGTTCAGTTTCAGGCGATCTACCTTCCGTTTTCTTTGAGAAGGAGTTATTTTATTGCTAATCGCCTGAGGCGCCCCTACCGAATATAGCCAAAGGATTGCTTAAATATCTTTTTAAGCCAGTGGGCACTAATTCTAGTGCGCTGGTTTTATAAAACTATACCTGACCTTTTGTCTAACCTGATGGAGGGGAGGTAAGTAAAACACAATAAATTAAACACAAGTTATTTTGCATATATTTTGGCAGAAATTTTGGGTTTATCGTTTTCCAAGGGGAACTGAACTTGATAAATTCCATAGTTCGCAACGATATTCATTAGGCCAATTACCTACCCAATTATTAAGAATCGTCGTCTTTATCCTCGTCGTCGTCCTAGTAGTATTAATAGCTGCAGTAACAATAGTAATAGTAGCAGTAGTTTCATAATAGTAGTAGAAGTAGCAGTAAAAGTAGTAGTAGTAATAGTAGAAATAGCAACAGTAGTAGTAGTAGTAGTAGTAGTAGTAGTCTTAACTCTCAACTGATAATATACGAACGATATGCTCATTACTAGCAAAAAGAAGTTCAGATCACCTGCACCGATGATTTTATAGCAATTGGTATTGGTGTTAATGTCTAATCCATTGCCATTCGTCACAAATATACGGATTTCTCTTTAATCTTAAGCTCAAAACATTCGCATCAAATCAAGAAGAACAAACAAAAAAAAAAAAAAAGAGAAAAGAGTCTAAATTTGCCATCTGGTCAAACACTCCACACGAAAAGAAACTCAAACTCCAAACTTCAACGCTTTTCCCCCCTGCTTTTCATAATTACTGACTTTGGTTTCTACATGGTCTTAGTGCATGCGTCTTAAAGACAAACAGCCCAGTTAACACACACACACACACACACACACACACACACACACACACACACACACACATACACACAGGCGCACGCGCATATCTTGTGTGATTTTAAAAGTTAGACAAACAGCATTTTTTTACCCCCCCCCCCCAAAGATATGCATGATTTTTGACCCACCCCCAAATAGACATACATGCGTACATATAGCGACACACACACACACACACACACACACACACACACACACACACACACACACACACACACACACACATATATATATGTTTCTATATTTCATTATGTTTCAGTGTGTTATTCTCTTTTGTTCTCTTTGTTATCGTTAGTCTGCAGGTTTTGATTAGGTTAAGCAAAATAAACATCACTCTCAAAGCGATCATTTGTTTTGGAATTCATTTAAATGTCGCCTTTTATTGCCAACGTCCACATTTGCTTCTATTGAATCAATGCAACTTTTGTTTAGATGCGTTGAAAATGACGTTCATCTTCAGATTACTCAAAAACATGGCGTCGAATCCATTTAAAGATGGAAATGATACGACTGAATGCCCGGAAGTAGTTTGATTATATTCGGCGTGCTTTGATCACTTAACAAATGTGTATCTGTCTATATTTCCTTTTTTTTTTCTCGCAATGAAACCCAACGTTGCCTGGCAGCAATAATTAGAAAGTTTACTTTCTTCGACTAATTTCGTTTTTCCTATAAAATCACTAATTCGCTTATCTATAAATCATATATAAATAAAATATCACACACACACACACACACACACACACACACACACACACACACACACACACACACACACACACACACACACACACACGTTTATAGAATTAAAAGACAACATTCTTATTCTAACATTTAATAACAAATTTATTTATTTGTTATCTTTGTTAGTATGACTTTTATAGAGAAAGGGTTTGTATTGGGAAAAGTTCCTGTGTAGAGACGTTGTGGAAAAATTAGACAGGCTTGTTGAAAGAGAGTTCATGGATGTGTGTTGAAGTTCCTATTACTATGCTTCTCCACGGGACAGAGTTAGACACCAGAGTCGTTTTTTTACGCGGAGAAAAGAAACAAAAATAAAAAAAAGTAAAGAACAAGAAGGCCAAGTTAAAGTTAGTGGAAGCTTGTGTTCATGTATGGACGGGGACAAGAGATTAGACAATCCTGTGGAAGAAGGAGCGTTCATCTATTGCGGTTGAAGTTATCGTTTGGCGGTAGGCACGATGGATTCTTTGTCTCCTCGTCTTAGTCGAACCCCGGGCCATCGACATGACTACAACTAGTATCTCTCGCCAACTCACATGCGACCTACCGCGAATAGCTCAATTTATCAACACCTTACAGCACACGACACCTCCATAATCGAATTAAGAGATATACTAATTAAATACTATGATCCACGCCTCCCAATTATTGAAGCCTTAATAATCCGTATGAAAAAAAAAAAAATTAAAAAAAATAACCATGAATCAGGCTCAATACAAAGGGGAAAGTTCTTTTTTTAATATTTTAAGTAATTTAAACGATTTTAATCGTCTTTTAATTAAAATCACGAACGTATTTTTTTATTTTTTCATCACTCGCCTGGCGAAAATGTTCGTGAATACGGCAAATTTCTTTTTACACTCGAATGGAACATTCAAACACTATCCCATTAAAAAGAAAAAAAATGGATTACAAAAGAAACGGGAATTATCCCTGCTCTTCAATGAAATATATCTATCATAAAGTGAACGTGTGTGTGTATTTGTGTGTGTGTGTGTGTGTCTGTGTGTGCGTGTGTGACTGTACATTTTCCTACGCAATAACTCGATCAATTTTCAGTCTACAGACTCGAAATTTGATATAATGAGATTTGGGAAAATCTTTCTAATCCGTTTTCGGCAAGAAATTTGTCTGTTAAGGGGACAAAGTTCAATGATTTGACCTTTCAGAACTCTACCAAACTCCTCCGACAATTTTGGGTCTAAACACTTGAAATTTTAGATATTGGTTCCTTGGACATGGATCAAACTTAACTTGATTTGAGCCCAAAACAATAAATATTAAGGAGTCATAATAGGGGTTAAAGTTTTTAAAATTGACCTTTTTTTTTTTTTGCTCAACATACACCTCCAAACACCCAGGCAACGCCAGGCTGAAATGCTAGTGTGTGTATATATATATATATATATATATATATATATATATATATATATATATATATATATATATATATATATATATTCAATATGGCGTAACGGAAAATAAAAAGGTATTTGCAGCCTCTTTTCTAATTTTCGGATTTGAATCATGTCAAATCACACTTCAATTCGTTTTGACAGATTGATTGTTGCTATTTCTTCTGATGAGTTAAGGGTATAATAGATTTACTGATTGATATAAGAATTAAGTGATTGATTTTGCGCTACGAAACAGATACTGTCAAGAATTGCATAAGTCAACTGAATTAAAGGAATAAATTATAAGATGGTCAACATCATGAATTTTGGAATATAACTTTTTGTCATTTATTCTCTATATTGCTCTGTAATTACATTGAGCTTCTTGAATAAGGATTGATATATATTATGAGAAAATATATTTCTACAGATATATATATATATATATATATATATATATATATATATATGTGTGTGTGTGTGTGTGTGTGTGTGTGTATACTAGCTGTACCCTGCCACGCATTGCAGTGGCTCAATTTGGTGTAATGGAAAAATTTAATAAAAAGAGAAAATTCATGTTTCTTATATTAGTTATATGTTGAAACGCTAAATATTTTTGTTGTTGTTGTTTTACAAAAATGTGAGTTAGTAATTAATCTTTGGTTGATGGTGAGGTAAGGGGGATGTTACTAAATTTAACTTAGAATGAGCACCCACTTTCTGGCCACCTGAGAGAGGGGCATTTTTCTGTGTTTCTTGGCTAAAAAGTTTTTTATTTGATTTCTTTTGCATGGTAATAACCCCTGAACTCTGGGACTATTTTCCATTTCACAGCTGTAGCCTTCGTTTACGCTATGCGTGAGCATAAACGAAAGCTGTTTAGCCAATAAACATGGGAAAAAATCCCCCCTCTCTCAGGTGGCTAGAAAGTGGGTGCTCGTTTTAAGTTAAATTTACATGAAAAAGTGATCGCCACTTTTTCGAAAAAGTAATTTCTTCATATCATAAAAACTATTTTTTTGCGACGGAAACGGTTTGCAGATTCGTTTTTAGCACACCAAAATCTACAAAAAAAAGTTTGTTATTTACGAACGTGAGACGCACGGCCCTTAATGTAAAATTATATAAAAAATCCGGGGGAAAATAGTTTTCAATAAAAACAGCAAATGAATTCGATAGAAAAAAATGGATGCTATTTTTTTTCTTTTTTCTGTGTTTCTTGGCTAAAAAGTTTTTTGTTTGATTTCTTTTGCATGGTATTAACCCCTGAACTCTGGGACTATTTTCCATTTCACAGACGTAGCCTTTGTTTATGCTATACGTGAGCACAAACGAAAACTGTTAAATATGCATTCGCGTACCAAACTGCCTTGTCAAAAAACCTTTAAGCCAATAAACACGAAAATAAATGCCCCTTCCTCAGGTGGCCAGAAAGTGGATGCTCATTTTAAGTTAAATTTACATGGAAAAGTGATCACCCACTTTTCGAAAAAAAAATTTCTTCAGATCATGAAAACTATTTTGGTACTCCTTGGGCGTTGAGTTCCATGGCGACCCGCAGAATTATTTAGTGGTCGTTCCCTTAGTACCCCCTAGTCAAGACTAACGCATGTGCACGTAACATTTTTTATTTATTTACTTACGTGGTGGAGTTTCTATACTGATAGGTTTTTTGAAATTTTTTCACTGGATTATTATTGATTGAACACTAACCAGATTATGAAAAAAAATTGAAAAAAAAAAAAAATCATTACAAAATTTGAAAGGGGTACTCACTTTTTAATTACCACGTTCTGTTAAATCGGTCACTCATTTTTTTTTTCTAAATTCGGAAGTGTCTTCGGGAGATATAAAATGGTCGCATGTTGACGAAGCAATGTATCGGGAGGTGTACGGGATGAAAAATTATTGGTAAATTTTTGATTAGGTCCACCTCCTCAATTTTCTTTTAAATGACGGCTTGAAATGGTTTTCGACTATGCTGAATACGAAAATCGCATTGAAATTTTGCAGAAATAAGTAGTTATCAAGATATAAAAAGTTGTATTATGCATTGTAATCTTTGGCGGCCATCTTTTTTACGTGCGTGTATTTGTTTATGGCGCGTGTGCACGTAAAAAGATGGCCGCCGAAGAATACAATACATAATACAACTATTTATTTCCGCAAAATTTCAATGCGATTTGCGTGCTCAGCATACTCGGAAACCTATAAATGTCGCCATTGAAAGGAAAATTGTGGAGGTGGACCTAATCTAAAAAAATACCAAATTATTAAACATTTCTCCAACATGTTAGTGAAATTTATAATACTTTAAAAAAAAAAATTGAAAAAAAACCCAAAAAACTCACCTTTCATAAAAACAATTAAAAAAAAACACCCACAAACTGACTTTTAACTAAATAAGTAAAAAAAAAAAAAATTTTTAACTCGAAACTTTATTTTCATAAAAACAATAAAAAAAGTCATGTTCAATCTATTTTTTTTTCTTTGAGAAACAAATATATTTCTGACTTACAAATGCGGTAGAGGCTCATATTATTTTTACTTTCTATGGTTTTGATATACCGCGTTTTTATTGCTTACAAAATGGTGACTGATTTATCAGAACGTTGTAACTAAAACGTGAGCACCACTTTCAAATGTCCAAATAATGATTTCTTTTTAATTTAAAAAAAAATAATCTATTTAATTAGTGTCCAATCAATAATAATCCAGTGAAAAAAAATCCCAAAAACCTATAAGTATACAAATTAAGCATGTTAACTCTTTTCATAAATAATTTTTAAAAAAAGTAACTAAACCATTTATTGATAATTTGTCACGTGTACAAACATTTATTTACGTAGGCTTAACTCTTTTCATGAATAAGAAAAGTTTTACTCTTTAAGAATGATAAAAGGAAAAAGTTACTGAACATTTATAAAAGGAAAAAATAATTTCTCATGTACTTACTTCTTTTCATGAAGGCCAGTGGAATAGTTAGCCGAAAAGTCGTTAAACAACAATTAATAAAGATGCGAATAATAGTCCGCAATAAATAAAAATGGTGCTAATGCAGAGAGCGATCCGCGCTATTTTTTAAATCATATTTCCACGTTTAATTAAAGTTTTACGATATGTATTTTTTTAAATTCAATTGTAAGGTTAAATTAAATTCAATTGTAAGGTACAGAATAGGTACAAAACATCCTCCCCTCCCCATGTTAAGAATGACTTTTTAAATAATAACATTATTTCAGCACGGATCACTCTCTGCATGAGTATCATAAAAATTAATACGAATAATACTTATCTCAATAAGTGAAAGGCTCATTTCTACCGGAAATGAAATCGGGACAATCTCGCAGTTCGCTTTTCATTTATAATTTAATATTTTTATAATTCGCAATGTTGAATATTTTAATAACATGCAAACATTCTTTGACTTTAAAAATAGATTTTCTGAAAATTTCAATTAAATTGGTAACGTAGAAATATGGTTTTATTCACTTTTAACAAACCAAAAATTACATTTATATATATATACTAGCTGTACCCGGCCACGCGTTGCTGTGGCTCAGTTTGTTAAAATGGAACACATGTGAAAGTAGAGAAAAGTTTGATTCTTTTTTTTCAAGAGAATGTACAAATTATTTATTTTTTTAACAGATGTTAAGAAAATAAACAGAAAAATACTTCCATCATTAGTTATGCAAAAAAATAAATAAAATGTTGATTTAGTGTTTCAATATGCTTATAAATTACGATAAAACTTGCTGAGTATGCACTGTTTTACGGTTGTTGTAAAAATGGAACGGAAACTTAAATTTCGCTTCATTTTAATCTTTCTTAATTTTTTAATTGTGCCCCCCCAAACGAATATAATCAAAACAGTAACATTCAACAATTGTACTTTATGTATATAAAACACAAAATGGGTGTTTGTATTACTGTACACATAGATTCAAAAAGTTGTCAAAAAACAAATATATAACAAATAAATGTTATCAAAGGCAATATAAGTTACTTTTCTGCCAAACTGGATATA
Organism: Euprymna scolopes; assembly: GCF_053919585.1. NCBI lineage: Eukaryota > Metazoa > Mollusca > Cephalopoda > Sepiida > Sepiolidae > Euprymna > Euprymna scolopes. Next base: position 9,755,803 of record NC_136487.1, on the reverse strand, counting down.
TTTTTTGTGTTTTTATTCAATGTAACATATTTATTCAGCTCGAAAAACATACAATGTTTACCGATGTATTCGAAAATTCAAGATGGCGTCTCACACCCTCTTTAACACCGTAAGTATGGAAAAAGGTGTTATGAATAAAAAAAAAAAACTATACAAAATACTATTAAAAACCCGCCGAATATATGTCAACCTATGTCACGGTAACATATATTGAGCGAGTTTTTAACAGTATTTTATCCGTTTTTTTTTATTTATAACATCTTTTCCCACACTTACCGTGTTAAAGAGAGAATCAGACGCCATCTGTAATGTTCCAATACATCGGTAAACACTGTATGGTTTTCGAGCTGAATAAACATCTTACATTGAATAAAAACACGAAAAATATATCCAGTTTGGTAGAAAAGTAACTTATCTTGCCTTTGATAACATTTATTTGTTATATATTTCTTTTGGACAACTTTTTCGAATCTATGTGTACAGTAATACAAACCCCGCAAAATATTTATTAAAAAAAATTTTTTTTTTTTTTAAAGTTAATAACGAAAGGGAAATAATTCCATTTTTAAACGAAAAAGTCAGTTTACCTAACTTACTGTATTAATGCTATTTTTTTTAAGCAAGAAAAAAAAAAAAGGTAAATATCCAGATACGCTACTACAGAACACCGACCACTCTAATTTGTTTTTTTACAGGTAATTGAGGTCGCTGACAACGAATCTGATAGTCAAACTTGGGGCAAATTTACCGTTTGCATGGTATTTACCCCTGAACCCACGAACTTCTTTCCACCATTTTGCAGCATCCGTTTATGCTACGCGCATGCACACTGTAGCATAAACGACGGCTTCACCAAGCAAACTATGTTGGGAGGAGGGGATTTTTTTTTCCAGGACATAGAATTTTCTAATTTTCAAAAATACATTATTGCGCTTTTTGGGGGGAAAATTTAAAATAAGCTGAAAAAGAAATAAAATAAGAAAAGGAAAGCACACCAAGTTGGAGTGGGGAGGGTAATTTATCTGGTTGTTTTTTTTTTACCTGGAACATCGAATTTTCAAATTTTCCGTAAGTAACGCAACGACATTTACCAATTAGAACACCATTTAACATTGCGGGATGGGGGGGGAGCAGATGTGATGTTGGCGCGCACGCCCCAACACCATATCCCCTCCCAAACAAATTAGAGTGGTCGGTGTTCTGTAGTAGCGTATCTGGATATTTACCGAAATAATTTAGGTGACTGAAATAGGAATCTAATTGAATCTTTAATTTCCTGAATAGTATCCGATAATTCATTTTTCTTCGAGTCATATCGAATACATTAATACAGACTTTAGGGGCTTTTTTCGTAATGTTACTGTAAAAATTATTTTTTATTGTTACAAATTACGATGCTTTAAAAAAAGCAAAAATAAATTCTTGCGTTTTTTATTTACTACTGAAAACCATAACTTTAGTAAAGGTATTTTTTGTTTAAACAAAATAAAACATTTTCACCAAGAGTTAAGTAAAAATAATTAGTTCATTATATTCTGCGATCATTATTTGAAAAATACTGCAGTTTTCATTAAAATTCGTTAATTTCCTGATTTTTGGTGAGTAAAGGGAGGAGTCAAAATGTGTATACACTTTGAGCGTCGGCATTCATTTTGCGACCTCGTGTGGTTAATTTAAATTAAATTTCAATCACATGGTTACATTATCAATAAACCCATTGAAAATTTACCGATATTGTAAACACATTCTGTTTACATTAAGCCTGTGGTGTTTTTTTAGTGATGCAATGTTGTCAACTGAGATTTTAAAAAAACCCGCAAGATCAGGAGAAAGAAATGTCCAGAAAATCGCTAGCCAGTTTGGCAGAAAAGTAACTTATCTTGCCTTTGATAACATTTATTTGTTATATATTTGTTTTTTTGACAACTTTTTCGAATCTATGTGTATAGTAATACAAACCCGTGTACAGTAATACAAACCCCTTCGGGGAGATTGGAATGCCCCCCACCTAAAATGTACTTGGAAAAATCGATTTTATAGTGAGATTTAAGAATGGTTAGTCGAAAAAAAGGTGAAAAACAAAGCAAATAATCAATAAATAATTGTTACCAAAGGCAATAAATGCTACTTTTTTTTACTTACATGAATGAGTTTATTTTATGTTTTAAAGTATTTTCAAGCAATCTAATGCGAGTGTCTGGGTGCCAAATACCTCAAGATTTTTTAGAATTTCCCGCTAGATTGTAAACGAAATCTCCAGATCTAGCAGGAAAACCGCTAAATTGTAACACTGGTCACGTGACAGGAAGCGGTAATAAATAATTGTCCCTAAATAAAAAAAATGACCTCTCGGTACAAAGAAATCCAGCTATTTATCATAGAAAAATTAAGTATAATGTTATAATTAAAAAGAAATATATAAAAACACACATGGATATAGTAAACATATTATACCAAAACGTGGAAGCCATCCGTCCAGTGGTTTTTTAGACAATTAACTCCGAACGAACCAACATTTACATATATATATATATATATATATATATATATATATATATATATATATATATATATATATATATCTTTTTTGCCAATCGCACGTCGTTGGATCCTGGAAGCACAATAACTACCAATTTCTATCCAACAAGTTTATCTACACGGTGCGACGTAACGGTCATATGAAAGAAAAGAAAAATAAACCATGTTATGCTCTTAAGGAATATAGTAAACTTCCGGGTGTGTTCGTCTTCTCAAAGCAGGGAACTTTTACAAAATTGCCTAATTACCATATTTCTTAGCGTTCGTTTTTAAAGGGAGTTCTAAATACTTATTTTCATACTAAATATTTTAAGTTTACATGCATAGATGTTTTGCATTTACCAACTGTTCTTCCGGCATTTCCCGCGTATCAAATATCCCATTATACATATGCTATACATATGCAGGTTAAGTGTTTGTAATCGTACTAAAGCAACTACAAAAGTTATTCAAATGTAAAATTTGAAAACTTTCGCCCTAAAGTTATGAACAAGGCCGATAGCCATTAGTCGCGTGCTCTCGTGTAATGAATGAATGCGTGAATGTAGGATTGACATGAAATTCTTAAAGATAAACAAAAATGACCAAAAAATGGGCTGAAATGACTTAAATAAATAAAAAGTAAATGACTTAGAATGACTTTAATGAACTTAAGGATGAATTGAATGACCTTAAGAATGACTTGAATCCTTCAAAAACAACTTGAATGATCTGGAGAATGACTTGAATGGCTTTGAGACTGACTGGTTGTAAAGTGGGTGATCATTTTACATTAAATTAATACAGAAAAGTGATCCCCTACTTTATATCACAAAGTTACAAACATAAGTACAGCATGTAGTAAGTCAGATACTACACTTTGATCTTGGCCAAAAGGCCAAGAAAAGGGTAAATTTGCTCCCCCACCGAGCAAATTAGTCACAAGGCCGATTTTTAATGTGAGGAGTGAAGGGAAAATGGGGACCAACTCCCCAGTGAATAGGGGAGCTGGATAGTGACACTTGGTATGAAGGGTTGCCCCTACATTGACCAAGGTCTTATATGTGGGGTTGGTATTTATTTGCTCCCCCACCGAGCAAATAAGCCACAAGGCCGATTTTTAATGTGAGGCGTGAAGGGGAAATGGAGACACGCTCCCCGGGGAGTAGGGGAGCAGGATAGTGACAATTGGTATGAAGGGTTGCCCCTACATTGACCAAGGTCTTATATGTGGGGTTGCCCCCACATATGGTATTTGCTTGCAGTATCTGCCGGAACAGATACTACACTTTAATATTGGCCAAAAGGCCAAGAAAGAATAGCATCTATTCTGGGACAATAAATGAATGGACGTAATCTCTACGCAAAGCCGATGCTGTATATATATATATATATATATATATATATATATATATATATATATATATATATATATATATATATATATATATATATATATACTTCGGAATAGTTTTTATTTAACAATCAGTGGTTATGTAAACGTGAGATTGTTGGTTTACAAAATATTACTGGCAGTAATATTCTATAAGTTATCCCATCTAAACAAGAATTGCTCGATATGCAAGATAGAGCAAATAAATTAAATTGTAATTTCAAAAAACTCTCATTGAAATGAAATGAAGTGGTTGAGTTTCATATCAAAGAATTTTTATTATTCTAAGCAAGACAAAGAATGTTTTAGAAAGTTTATCTCCTTAACCTATAGGGTTTCGATGTCTACCATCTCATCAGAGGAGTGAAAATATTAGCAAATAGTTATAAAGGTATGCACCCTATTTGCTAAAGTCAGTGAGACATGGAAAGTCAAAGTGAAAATAATACATTTATCAGAAGTCCTGTAGCAGGAGTATTTGTAGAAAAAGGATATGAATGTTTTTGGTGATCCAACTTGTTTGGTAAAATCCATATTATACGATCTTTACATCGTTTGGTAATAGTTTCCTAGTTATATCCTGGGTAATCCGCATAGCTGTGTACATATTCGAATCGGGCAAGTGCTTGTTTAAATTTGTTTTGGGTCCAGCCGATAATAATTTCAAAGTCTGGTGGAAGCCTTTTCATTAGAAGCTTATATTATCTTTAGTGGGGCGAAGTGTTAGGGAGAGTAGGCAATGGTAAGTGGTAGGAGGTGGGGTGAGACATTTGTGCATATATATAAACATATATATACATATACATATATACACACACTTAAACATACAGGCATCTCTATAAAAACAAAAATAGATATCTCTTCAAGTAGAATCTAAGAATCATAAAGTTTGACCGGTCGCTTAATTGAGGTTAGGTCGTGTACAAGATATAGGGACTTGGTTCGGGGGGGGGAGAAAGGAGGAGGAATAAGAATAATATGGATATAACAACAAAAACCAAAATAAACTAAAATAAAGAGATGGGCCAAATACGTAAATTGAATAATTCTTTTTTTCCTGATTTTTCCTAGTTTAACCTCAAACCTCATTGTCAATTTAAATCGTATTTGTTCTGTCAACTCAAGTTATATGTACTGCCCATGAGGTGCTAATTATTATCAATTTTATACGTATCTATATTACCCTTAGAAGGAGGATTGACATAAAGTTTAGAATATACTAATGTTTATTAGCTAATTGTGAAATTAATTCTAATATTATTGATGGAACGTTTTATCTTTATTTTATGGTCCTTACGGTAATAGTTCAATGCTAAGTAAGTTAAAACAAAGGTAATAAAGTAATGATAATACCTTACTGAAAAAAAAACAAAAAAAAAAACGTTTAAAATCAGTATATCCATAACCTTATGCTATTTAATAATATTTTACCGGGGAAATTTTCTATAACTGCATTATTAATACATATACATACACACATATATATACCCACACATATATATATATATATATATATATATACACACACATATATATACACATATATATATATATATATATATATATATATATATACCTATATATACCCACACATAACATATACATACCCACACGTACACATGCATGAACGTGTACAATATATATATATATATATATATATATATATATATATATATATATATATATATATATATATATATATATTTTTATACATACTTGCAACCATCCGGTTAATACACACATACGCTCACTTATTCTATGTATACTTACATCTAAGCCCATATTTACCCACAGATAACAGGTGTTCCATATATAGACAGATATACCCTCATATATAGGGAAACATATGGCGAGGGCTCGTCGAATAATAATAACAACAGAAACAACAACAGCCAAGCTAACGTATCCAATAATATAATTCCCAGTGAAGACCAATTTAGTACTAACCAGAACCAAGGCTATGAATCCCCATACCCCATCTTTGCCCAGACCCCCAATATAGGACTCAATAGAAATGGGACCGATGAACGTATATAGGTGCATCATCAAGTTTATAAAAATAAGAATCTCAAACCACCTACATTCCTTCAAAAATGAAAGATCTCAAAACAATGATAATAATAGCACATCTTTAACCAAATTAATCAACAGCCTAGAGGACAAGAAAATTCCATATTCAATTAAATGGAGAATACTGAATAAATCTAGATCATATGCCCCAGGGGATAAGTGTTGCAATCTTTGTATATCCGAGGCAGTTAACATCATAACCTTCAATAAACCCATAATTAATACCAAGAACGAGCTAGTGTCCAGATGTAAACACAAGAAAAAATTTAAATACAGCAATCTTAAAATAAAATAACATACACTCTCTGTACAAATGAGAAATAGGTAAAAACAAAGTACTAAATACACACCAGTCTTGACTAAAATCTAAACACTTACTTTACTAATAATATAATAATGTTCATTTCTAAAGATAGGTTCTTCATAACCTGTTTTAAACCATAAAATAACTTTTTTCTGTTTGTGTATATGCACATGTTAAGTAGAGCCTTACTATAAGAACATTAAAATGCTACACTTTAAATCTCCTACACGTAATTGGCACTCTAAGATCTAATTATAATAGTATTTCCAAAAGCATGTAGCTTCCCATTTAAAGAATTTATAATTCCACACCCATATACTAACCAGAAAAGGAGTAAAAATTCCCCATTGCAAGGTAATCTCCAGATCCGTACGTATAAACAAGAAAGAACTATACTCATTGATGCGTCATCCCTGATGGTACTAGGTTAATTAAATTCTATAACCATAGTTACATAATCCCATTTTTTTCATCTTATTAATGTTAAATTAGCAGAGGAGGGGTTAAAAAATTATAACAAAATTAAAAAAATAAAAAAAGATCATTTATAAACTTAGGTAAGTTACATACACTAATTATTCCTATAATTTATAGTTTAAATAAGTGCATACATTTTTATTTCTAAATACATTTTTTATATATATGAGGGTATATCTGTCTATATATGGAACACCTGTTATCTGTGGGTAAATATGGGCTTAGATGTAAGTATACATAGAATAAGTGAGCGTATGTGTGTATTAACCGGATGGTTGCGAGTATGTATAAAAAAAAACAAAACAAAACAAAAACAAAAAAATATATATATATATTGTACACGTTCATGCATGTGTACGTGTGGGTATGTATATGTTATGTGTGGGTATATATAGGTATATATATATATATATATATATATATATATATATATATATATATATATATATATATATATATATTGACAATGAGGTTTGAGGTTAAACTAGGAAAAATCAGGGAAAAAAAGAATTATTCAATTTACGTATTTGGCCCATCTCTTTATTTTAGTTTATTTTGGTTTTTGTTGTTATATCCATATTATTCTTATTCCTCCTCCTTTCTCCCCCCCCCCCGAACCAAGTCCCTATATCTTGTACACGACCTAACCTCAATTAAGCGACCGGTCAAACTTTATGATTCTTAGATTCTACTTGAAGAGATATCTATTTTTATTTTTATAGAGATGTCTGTATGTTTAAGTGTGTGTATATATGTATATGTATATATATGTTTATATATATGCACAAATGTCTCACCCCACCTCCTACCACTTACCATTGCCTACTCTCCCTAACACTTCGCCCCACTAAAAATAATATAAGCTTCTAATGAAAAGGCTTCCACCAGACTTTGAAATTATTATCGGCTGGACCCAAAACAAATTTAAACAAGCACTTGCCCGATTCGGATATGTACACAGCTATGCGGATTACCCAGGATATAACTTGGAAACTATTACCAAACGGATGTAAAGATCGTATAATATGGATTTTACCAAACAAGTTGGATCACCAAAAACATTCATATCCTTTTTCTACAAATACTCTTGCTACAGGACTTCTGATAAATGTATTATTTTCACTTTGACTTTCCATGTCTCACTGACTTTAGCAAATAGGGTGCATACCTTTATAACTATTTGCTAATATTTTCACTCCTCTGATGAGATGGTAGACATCGAAACCCTATAGGTTAAGGAGATAAACTTTCTAAAACATTCTTTGTCTTGCTTAGAATAATAAAAATTCTTTGATATGAAACTCAACCACTTCATTTCATTTCAATGAGAGTTTTTTGAAATTACAATTTAATATATATATATATATATATATATATATATATATATATTACATTTTCACCCCAAACAAGGCACATTGCCACTGTGGTGTAGGGGGCTACTATCAGGGACATAAGCTACAGAGGTACTATGTGGGGAGTTGACCAACAAGATGCCGGTTCATGTTACACGTGAACGTCTGCATGTCAGTACCGTTGGGGAAGCAGGAATCCGGAAGGGAATTCCAAAGTCTAGCGGTTCTGGGGAAGAAACCACTGAAGTAGAAGGCTCTCTTGCATCTAGAGATCTCAACTGTAAAGGGGTGGGATTAAGCTGCTTGTCGGGTTTGTTGGGGGTATTTACGTCAAAGGAGTACAAATACTTGCAGTTCTTCGAAGCATTCACCGTTAAAGTACTTGTAGAACAGGCAGAGGGATGCTACAATATAGTGCCGGCAAAAAGAAAGTCCGCACTCCTCAATTTGAAGTTATTTTTTTAAATTGACGTGAACACTAGAATATTTTAATTAAAAGTCAAATATGAACAGGTAAAATTATAGAAGATTAAAAGGTCAATCAAATGAGATATAGTTTGTTTAAACAGTTACATTAAATTTAGCTTAAATTTGCAGTTTTTGAAAAAATTACAAATGCTGATTTTCTTTTTGCAACCTGTGTATATAAATCATCTCTCTTTATTAACTAATGTTTACGTAACGTTAAAATTATATAACTCTAATTATATTAAGCTAAGATGCTAACCTTGGTGATTATATATATATATATATATATATATATATATATATATATATTTATATATATATATATATATATATATATTGAGTAAAATGATTGATAATTTATAATTAAAATAAAAAATTAAAAATCGGTTTCACAAGAAAGAACAAATAAAATCAATAAATTGTACGATAGTTTCGGAAACGATGTTTTTATTGAGACAGACAATAAGTCTTGGACAATAATTTTATCATTTGATTTTATAAAACAAAGTCTTTTCATCAGCAAATATATATATATATGTTTCAGGTAAAAGTTCAAAATATGGACGATTAAACCCAACTCGACATCAGACAGTCCCCAAAAGGGACACAATTCTAAACTGGATTCATTCTCTTTGCATAGAAGACACACTGCAAAAAAAATCCTCCTGAGGCACCAAGAATGGTAATAATCCCACATAATGTGGAGCGGGTTCGAGAAGCTAGTCCTGGGAATCCGAAGCGATCTGCTCGGAAACATTTTACCTCCTTTAGAATTAGTGTTCGATCTACAAAGCGCATGTTACATGAAGAGCTCCATTTTCATCGATACAGATTAGCCATCACATAAAAAAACTTCAGCAAACGAATTATGAGAGGTGGCTTGACTTTGCATGTCAGATTGGAGATATTTTCAAAACAAATGGCGACTTCATTTGTTTAATGAGTGATGAAGCCCATTTTCATCTGGATGGAACAGTTGATCGATAATATCATTGCAGTATCGAATGAAATAGACCTGATTGGATTTCAATTCAGATTAACCAATTCCATAAACCGAATCGATTTATCATGACCTCCAAATTCTTGTTTTTAAATCAAGTAAAATATAATGTTTTGTTTCTTTGTTTCATTTTACTTCAGTCAAAGTTCTCAGAAATCAAGCGGCACCCTTCCTGGGACTAACACGATTTCTATATGAGATAAATATTCGAATGTTCTATTAAAGTGCTTTTTCTCACAATACTAAGTTACTAAAGAAGTTGCCAGGAACATAATCTTCTCCTCTCTCTAATTGACTAGTTAAATATGTTATAGTACATCTTTCTTTCTTACATTCTTACTGAATTCCAGATAAAAATTAATCTGGTCTGGTGGAGTATCCAGCTGTGTGCTTGCCGTTACGCTCAAACCGTGTTTGTTACAGTTCAAACCTCTCTCGGGCCCCCACGCTGTCCGATACCATCGCAAAGGAACAAACAAACAAGCAATAAATAAATCCAACTCGGCTTTTTTTTTTCTGTTTTATCAAAAGGCATTTATTACCATTACTTTCAAAACAATACCTGTTTCGTTTTTTTTTTTTTTTGTTTAACTATTCATTTCGTTTGCCATGCGATCAACAAAACCCCGCCGTCTCGACACCAGCTTAAAAGTCTCTCGCCGCTACCACGGAGTCACACGACCATCTCGCTCGGCTGCACATTTCTTCTCTGACTACGTGTTGTCTCTGTTTTCCTTTTTCTTGTCACGCAAGCCACGCCCACTTGCTACTTTTCATAGTGCTAAAACGACTGCTGTTGCTGCTGCTAATACCTTCGCTAGCCATCTACTCTTCGGCTGCTGCTGCTATTTTCATACGCGCTCTGTTACACTATTACTTGAGGTAACATCACTTTGAGAAGGTGCACCATTCCTCGTAAAAGCCAATGTGGACTAACTATATTGAGAAGATCTTATTTGGGCCGCGAATACTATTGTTCTGACAACCCCTGTTCAGAGAGACCTTAGACATTCAAGGATAGTGTCTAGTAAGCATTCAAATTCTCTCCAGTAGGCATTCAAGTTTTTTTGGAATATTAAGTGCGAACTAACATCTCTACAATACCATTGGACAGCATAATCACGTTTTCGTTAGATCACCGAAATATTAACAACATTGAGATTGTCAATAACAGAGGGATAACCATTCGGGTATGTTAGCCTCTGTATGTAAGATGTTGTCAGCTCCCCTGACTGGGATATACGTGCGACTGGGAAACGCTTATGAATTCAATATTCCCTAGAAACTTCCTACTTCAGAGTGAATGCCGCACAAAGTTTCAGATACGCTATTCCATGTAGAAAAGGATTTTTTTTATCAAAGTTTGTCTTAAATATGCCTCGTAGCATAATCTCGATACAAGTCGAACTTGACATTTTAGAACTCAGTCAAGTATATTTGTAGGATATAATCGAAAAGTAATAAAAGAAATACCTTGTTTTTGACAAGTATGATGCGATTAGAACGTGATATTCAATCTATTCTCAAGATGCGTCCATTTAATCTGCGCTTTTAGCGATAGAAATGTTAGTTCAAATTTAAACGTGACAGCATGACCAGCAAATAAAGACGCATCCATTAAACAAACGTTTTTTTATTTGATTAGGTCAGATCGTGTCTGACAGTACAAAAAAAGGAGGGGAGACAACCCTATCCTTTCCAAAATGACACAACAAATTACTCACTTATAACTGAGTAAATGTTAGGAAATAAACAAATAAATCATACAGAATAACTGAATCAGTGTTCAGCAAATCTTATGACATCATAGTTCTCAAACCGGAAGTAAGTTTTATCTAAAATAGAAATAAGTTAATTTTCATCTACCTCTACATCTACATTTTTATATAAAAGTCGCTTTGTGTGTGTGTGTGTGTGTGTGTGTGTGTGTGTGTGTGTGTGTGTGTGTGTGTGTGTGTGTGTGTGTGTGTGTGTGTGCGTGCACGCGCGTGTGTGAGTTCCGTCCTCATAAGTTCCAAAACGGCTGAGCCTATCTTTTGCAAATTTCACACAAAGCTAATTTATATGCCTGGCAGTGTTCTTAGATATGTTTTGTACAGAAATTCACCTGATAATTATCGAAAATCGAAAAATATCAATCTTAAAAATAGTCTTTTCTCTCTAATAGATAAAAAGAAAAAATTTTAAACGGGAATATTTTAGGTTACACCGGCCAAAGGAAATAATAAAATCTCAACAAATAATTTCTTATTAAAAAAAGAAAAAAAAAAGATATTTATTGTCATCTGAAGATATAACTCAGTGGTAGAACATTTGACTACAGATCGTATGAGCCTCTGTCAAGCCCAGGGGTACCTCAACATTATATTTTAAGTTTTTATTATTAATGAGTTCAATTGATGATAAAAGAATAGTTGCCATTTAAAATCGCCGCAAATTATTTTTTCGTTTGCATATTTTAAAACTAAATATCAATAAGAAGTGACTTTTCTAGGGCATTCATCGTCAAGTCCAAATGTCAGCTGACGTGATATTGTAAACAAACACAGACGGAATTTGATGAACGGCATTATCATTATTATCTTTATTTTATTTATTTATTTATTTATTTATTTATTTTTTGAGAATTAGTCTACCGGGCAAATTATTTTTCAGAATATATAATATTATAGAGGATTGATTCTATAATAATACATAGGCAATTTGCATAAATTAAAATATGATGTTTAAGCGTATTGTACGACCGGGCAACGATTGCTTTAGATGTATCATCGCCATGCATACAGGTTTTACAAACAAACATATTGCCACTGAAATGGGTCAGATTTATACAGGGTAACCTGGGTGGGGATTTGGGCAACAAAATGTTTGTTCACATTACATTTAAAGAGATAGAAAATGGAACGATGTTCACTGCCTTAATGAGGAAACAAAACCAAGTAATTGGGGTGGGTAAGAAAGAGGGTCTTTGCAGTTCCCCGTACTGATACTTCTGCGCTTGAAGAATAGACATATCTATATATCTACAACAGTAATAATGTGTGTCTAAGGATACTTCTCAACCTATATACTCAACGAATTTTTGATCTACAGACTTGAAATTTCATATATAGGATATTCAAATATGTGGAAAACGTTTTAATCCGTTTTCATCCGGAAACGGTCTGTTAAGCGGTCAAAATTGAAAAATTGGTACATCGGAGTTTGCTGTTTCACGAATGCGCATGCGTGAATAGTTCACATTACTGATTACTTATGTTACGAGTAAGTAGTTTGAAAACACCTCTAAAAGATCGTGTTATGCTGGTGTAATGTTTGTCGTACTTGGCTCGCTGTCTTTTAGGTTTGGGTTTCGATCTCAGCTCGGGTATTTTTTTTTTTTTTTACACTTACGAGAAGTGAACGGTTTAGAAAACGCATAATACTCGCATACACATGTCTCAGTTTCTGTATTAATTAAAATATAATATTCATGAGTATTTTACGACCGGGCAACGTCGGGCGGCCTGCTAGTAATTATGTATTTTTCTTTTTCAGAATAAAATATGTACAATTTCATCACCGCCAAATACATAAATTTCTCTCATCAATTTACAGAATAGTCAGAGAGCTTCCAAGCATCCACAAAGAAAAATGTAGGCATTCGCTGCTGCTTCTTCTACGATTAGACACTCTAAGCATGGCTATCTACACTTGAAGCCATACTGATTCAAGAACATTTTTCGACGGCCAACATTTAACTAATTCCTTTTACTGTCTTAACTTTTGGCAACCTACACCTGATTGTGTATGACATATAAATAATTTTTGCATATAGAATGACCTTGTTTTCTTGTTTTTAGTGATCCATATTTTTGTAGATTATTATCAAAGAACGTTCAATAATTAATGTCCTTGACCCACTTCAAGTTGTTGATCTCGCTGAAAATTTGCATAAGGAATGATTTACAACTCTATGGGTTATGTAGCAAATTACAGCTCTCATCTAAGTGTGATTTCTGATTTATAGGTGTTTGAATTAAGTCAGACGTGTCTGTTGAGTGTTGTGCAGTGATCCAGGTTTTGTATTTGAAAAGAGTCACATCACAGGAGAGTTTTGATGAAGTAAAAGAAACGTATGGTAATGATGCCACATAATATGACCCTATAAAAGGCTGGCATTGTGAATTCAAACATGACCGGAAATCTGTGGAAACAACTCTCAGACATCGTCGCCCCCTTCTGCTATTGATGAGATATTTGTCTGTCAAGTGGAGGCTTCTATTTTGGAAGATCGACGCCCAAGAAGTTAAGATAAGTACGAGGTCTGTGGAAACTAATATTTATGCTTATTTGCATATGCGTAAGCTGTCTGGCAAATGAATTTCCAATGTTTCGGTCGATGTAGCCTTCGACCTTTTTAAGGTGTACCTTGTTGAACTCAGTAATCTTTCTGTTGAATTTGGAAATCTCCAGAAGTGTAACTTTAACAACTAAATTCGCACCCTTCGACTTTTACCGCTTCCCAGTCATGAATTTTTTTTAAGAAAAGAAAAAAGAAGCGTTTTCCAGATGACGCAGCCTTGGTTTCTGAAGTCACGTTGAAATTCCGTGCAGATTCCCGAGTTCGACAGAAAGATTCCCGAGTTTGACAAAGTACACCTGAAGAAGGTCGGAGGTTACATCGACCGAAACGTTGGTGCAAATAATACTCAAGATGAGGCCAGCAGTCCGAAGAATTCAAATAATACGAATTTATAGGAGTTTGGTGTTCTCACAAACGCTGTAATTTTGCAATGGTACCGATTGTTTTAATAAAGCTTAGTATTCTACCATCAAAAGGAGGCGGGCCGACGATTTCATACCTTTCCCAAGTGTATTAGTAAAAATAATACAATAATCCCGATATAAGTGGAACGCGCCACACCTAGTCGGCATTCCACGCCATTAAATACAACACCATTGACGCTTCAGACAACAACAAAAATAAATAAATAAATAAATAAATAAAATAAAAAGAAAAGAAAAAAATACAAACCAGACGATGTAAATTCAAACACTGAACTCAATAGAATTGCTATGGACAGAGGACTCTAGGTTATAGTCAAGTTTGCCTACTCATTTTGAGTTCCGTGTTCTGCTTCGCTGACAGAAACTGGTGACAAGCAAGGTATTTTTCATTCTGATTTATGAGTGTCTTCCTCTCAGATAACGTGAAAGGCCCTATTTCCTAGTATTAAGAATGAATTTCTTATCCGTTGGTTCATATCTAATTATCCAGTTAAATGTACAGCAAAAGACGAAATAAGAAAGTGTAGACAATCTCGATTATAACCGGGAAATGCACGACGAAACAGATTCAGTGTTCTATTAATAAAAACAAATGAGGGGGATTACACCCCTCTACTTACCGCACCCTTAAGAGTTGCGATCCAACAGTGAATGCCGCAAGCTTACATCAGCATAAGAGATTAATTGCTGAAAATTGATCCCAGTGCAATTCACTTGAGTCGTGTTGTTAGCCATTCAAATCACTCAAATAGTTTTGTAAGCGAGAAACATGTTTCTTCTTCTTTTCGCCCTTCTTTCAAATTGGTCATATTAAAAATGTCTCCGTTATTTTTGGAGAATAAAAAGTGGACCTTACGTTTACTTAGGATAATCTCCTCTCGTTTTTCTTATTTTGTCCTTTAGTCCTCGCATTCTATCAGCGATGTTTCTCATAATTCTGATAAAAAAAAATGCTGTTTTCTAACTCGAAATTTATCCACCCAACACTTATCGTTAGTTTTAACATTGAAGATTTTTGAAGCTCTTTACATCAACTGGCTTAATTCCTTGGTTGGATCAATTTCCATAATAAAAATACAACTATTTACCCAAGATCCTACCTGATCAGTGCCAACGATCTTCACTTTCTATGGTAATATAAAATACTAGATGTACGTACCCGACGTTGCCGCATTTGTTTTTAACTATTCAGTTTGTAGGTGTTTTTTTATAATAAAAAAATATGATTTAGATACATTTAATTATTATAGTATCGTGAAAATATTAAATCATCAATTGAACGATATTGTTATAAAACTATAATCAATTTTTAAGGTAATATTGCTTTAATCTTTATCAATAAATTGGATGTAAAAAAAAAACATTCACTTTTCTGATACATAGTGATTTGCTAAGATTTTTTTCGCTCATATTCACCCCAAGCAAGGCATGTTGCTGCTTGGACGTAAGGGGTTACAACTTAGAACCATGTTCACAGGGCACTATAAGTAAGAAGATGAACGAGCCTGGAGTTTCCTCTTGTCTTTTGTTTTAAGTAAAGAATGACACTTTAAATGGTTCTAAAATCCGTTTACATTTCGAAAAGTCATAAAGTAATTAATTCTTATTTATTTCAACTATTACGAAAATATTATACTGGTTCATTTGTTTATGAAGAAACAAAAAAGCATTTTGCTAGATTAAATTTTGCAATTAAATTATTTCAAGTACAATTTTTAAAAAAGTTGTTTTAATGTTTTACGCGATCGCATTTTTATTCCAATAAATGATTGATAGTAAATAAATTATTATATAACAATAAATAAACGATTATAAACTCAAAAACCCTGATCGAGTGACTAAGAACTCTTGACGACAATGACGTTTGAGTTTTTTTTAATAAATAATAATTTTTTTTTTATTTGGATCAATACATACATTTTTATTAATGATTTTATAATCATTGTGCTATAGATTTCGGTAAAATAATGTTACATTTTTATTGAGTGGCGTTTTAAGTTCAATATTATGTTCGTATCAATAATTATTAAAATACCGAATGTGTTCGTCTGTAATGTAGGGAAGACATTATTGATTACATTATTGATTACATTATTGATTACAGTCTGTTTAATGTTTTTAAGTCCGTGTTGAAAAATAATGACGAAGAGATTATTTTAGCTCGGAAT
>NC_136487.1:9634284-9734284 GCF_053919585.1 Euprymna scolopes | reverse complement strand
ACGTTTTAAAGGGGTCCAACATAATTTAAAAAAATAAATAAATAATACCACGGAAAAAGAAAAATTACACGATCACAGAATTCGAAAAAGAAAAAGAAACACAACGTTTTAAAGGGGTCCAACATAATTTTCAAAAATAAATAATACCACGGAAAAAGAAAAAAATCACACGATCACAGAATTCGAAAAAGAAAAAGAAACACAACGTTTTAAAAGGGTCCAACATAATTTAAAAAAAATAAATAAATAATACCATGGAAAAAGAAAAATTACACGATCACAGAATTCGAAAAAGAAAAAGAAACACAACGTTTTAAAAGGGTCCAACATAATTTTAAAAAAAAATAAATAAATAAATAATACCACGGAAAAAAAAATTTACACGATCACAGAAATGCGAAAAAAAAAGAAAAAAAAATGAACACACACGCACACAGAGAACAAAAGATACAAGAAATATTAAAAAGAAAAAGAAGAAAAGGCCGATATGCCGTAAAAAGAAATTCGTAGTAATGGAAAAAAATAGTAAACAAGTCACCATGCGTAATTCATTGATAAATGAATTGGTCTGTTAAAAACACACACACACATACACGCGAATGCAGAGATTGTGTAATCCATTATTGTTTTGAAATTTGTAGAAGTGTCATTAGAAAATCTGTGTCAATATGAAATCGTTTGGACGAATTGTTGAATTAAATCTGTCAATCAAAACAGGAATTTTTCAAAGGTCGCATGTACTTTCTTAAACAGCGTTTAAATTGTTTGAAAATGCATTTTGTGTTCATAGTGAACTTTTCGGCTTTTGCGTGTTCATTTATTTTGTTTTTGAAAAAAAAAGGACAATTGTTTTGGACAGACTGTTGAATTGTTGTTTGTTACAGATGATTTTTTTTGTTGTTAAAAAAAAAGTTATAACTGTTGCAAAATGTTTAAATGTATTAAGGTTTTTTTTTTTTTTGAAAATGTTTTTATGATGTTGAACAAATATTGTAAATTGTCTTATGTATGAAATGTTATAATTTTCACAGCAAGACTTCAAAGTTATCCGTAAATATACATTAGATTAAAATGATCTAGTAGAAAATAAGTTAAGACGTATGGTTGGCTTACAGATTCAGTTAGAATTTTAGAAGGGGGACAAGAATTAAAATTACGTAAACGGGCATTTGGAGAGTTTTTAGATGTGATAAGCCGTAAGAAAGATGTTTTGTTTTAGCATTTGGTTTTGTTGTTTTTTTTTAGAGATCCTAAAAAATTTTTCTCCAAGAAAAGTGACTTGGTAGGGATTGATAAGCACAAGAAGTGCCCCTATACGAAAAATTTGGGAACCTGGTTAATTAAGTGCTTAAAATAAGCTGGTTGCACGTAACGACTCCAAGCAAAGTAGTAAGTCTTGGCTTAGTTAATAAACAGGCGTTGGAAAGAATACGAAAATTCTTAAGGGGACCAGTAAACCGATGAGAGGTAGTCCCGAGGCAATCACATATAGCTTAATGAAGTAAGAGACAGGCAAAAATATGCCGTAGATTACGTAAGAAAGATATAACCTTGTATTTTTTTTAGAGAAGCATGAATGTGGGATATATCTGCTGGATCTTGGAGGCTCTGGTGAGAGGAAAGAAAAATCACAAAAAAATCGGGCAATTAGATAGAATTTAGGCGCAATTAAGTTGTTGGTCGCAGGAAACGTGTTAGTTAGTTAGGGGTGATATTTCTAAATCCTCGTCGAAGTTTCAAGAATCCAAGCAAGGAAATCCGAGTGAATCCGTATGAGAGAAAAAAAAGGTATATCTTAAACTTCTGAAGCCAACCACAAAGATTTAAGTATATGAGCTTTGGTATGTCCCGTATGAGATAGTTATAGAATAAAAAAAACAAAGCCATACTTGATAAGACTAACCATGCGGAAAGAGAGATCAGAACACTTTTGAGACGAAGGAAGTCGTCCATTTCGAGAAAGGTGAAAACCTCTAGTCTGCGGCATATGGGTGGCTCGGAAAATAGCTGATGTGTATCATAGGTAACTATCCTACACCCAAAAAGTAAATGCCACAAAGATCAGAAAGGTCCTGATCTTATAAAAAAATAAATAATTGTGAAGTCGGCTGTGAAGGGCTGACTGAAAGAGATTTTTTTTTGTGTGTTTTTTTAGCCTGATCTTTCTAGCCGTGTGGTTGTGTAGATGTAAAAATAAAAACTGTACTAAAGTTAAAAAAGCATACATTTTTTTGTGAAATATGGAAGGGAGGGATGTTACATGATAAGGGCTGTCCCCTGTTCATGTAAGTATAAAAATAGAGAGATTAGTTAAAATGAAAATAAGAGAAAGCATAAATCGAACCCTGGACATAAGTTTTAAAGAACAATAGGTTTAAATGGAATGTCCAGTAAATTGTTAATTCGGATGAAATAAATAATAAATAAACTATACAATTGTTAAAAGAATGTGGATAATAAAATATAAGTTAAATAAATTAGATATGTAGGTTAAATTCCTTTGTGGAAACAACACAAGAAAAATAGGTTATTGGGAAATCAATGTCGAAAACGTGCAAAGTCGCGCATGTTGAAACACGTGAATTTTGCTCACGTGGCCGGGATGCATGGATTTCTCAATATAGGAGGTGGGAGTTAGTTGGTCGTAGAGAGAGTCAGAGACAGTCAGAGGGACAGTCAGGAGAGACAGTCAGGGGAGACAGAGACAGGCGGACGTCTGAAGCGAGACGTCACTTCAGAAACTAAGATGTGAAACTTTGAGTTCTTAATGAGGAAATCCCGACCGGTCGTATTAAATAAATTCATCATGTGTTTTGGATAAAGCTCATCTTTGTGTTTGTGATTTCTACAAAAAGGTAAATTGTATTGTTATTATATGTCTGTGTTATAAAATGTCATTACAACAACATCTCTTTCTCTAAGATACAACATCATATGTAATAAGACAAGAACTCTCACTAAGAGTCATATCATTACTAATAAGAACTTACGTAACATACGCGCACAAGTGGTATAGTCTAATAATAATAATAATAATAATAACTATATAACACAAGCCTCTTAGACCTTTTTCTCTCAACTTCTCCTGAGCTATGTTCATCTTCCGTTCTTTCTCCTCTAGGATCCTCGGACCACTCCGTCATATCAGTTAAGCTAAAAATGAAATACAATAAGTCCCCAGACATACCTCTCTACCATACTGTATACCGATACTCCATGGCTGACTGGGATAGCTTCCGTATATTTATATCTGATCTACCTCTGTATTCCATGTTTAAAAAGGATGTGTCCTATATAGTAACAGACCTGGCCGAATAGTTAATTGTAGGCATAGACCGATTCATACAATCCAAAAAATTCCAACAAAAATCTAACAGCCAGCCATGTTCCTCCCTAGAATCTGCTGCTGCCATCGCGCACAGAAATCATTTTTCCCATAGCTACCAACGTAATAGATGCACCGAGACTAAAGCTGCTTTCAGGAACGCCAGCAACCACTGTAAAAGAGTAATAAAAAATGCAAGAGAGCTATATGCCTATTCTGTTAAATCCAAAGTAGTTGATCAGCGGCTTGGTTCCCACCAGTTTTGGCAAATAACAAATAGGATCCTGAACAGAAGTGTGCGTTCTATCTCAACCATTATCAATGGACCAGAGGTCATCTCGTCAGCTTCAGACAAGGCCAAACTATTTGGCAAGAACTTTGCAGCTAATTCTACCCTATGCGATGAAGGCCATCAACTCCCCATATTTCCTCCTATAACACAGAACTCACCAGGTAACATACAAATATCTGTGCATGAGGTCGTGAAGAACCTTGATTCCAGTAAAGCAACTGGCTCTAATGGCATCCCAATCATAGTGTTAAAAAAGCTTCAACCAGAACTTGCTCCCATACTTACGAAACTGTTTAAGTGTTGCCTTAAGGAGAAGTGCTTTCCAACACCCTGGAAAACCTCATCAGTATGCCCCGTATTTAAGAACTCAGGTGATAAGTCATCTCCCTCTCAATAATGAGCAATAAGTCTCCTGTGTGTCATGAGTAAGTTGCTGGAATCCATATTAAATAGAGAAATATTCAACCACCTCAGCAGAAATAACCTTCTTAGTGACACAATATGGTTTCCATTCTGCAAGATCTACTGCAGATGTGCTAATGGTTATATCTCATAGGATTAGTGAATCTCTTGACAAAGGCTTCCTTTCTAGGGCAATTGCTTTTGACATATCAAAGGCCTTCGACAAGGTATGGCATAAAGGCCTACTTCATAAGATTTCCAGCTACGGTATAACTGAAATGTTTTCTCAATCAGTAAATCATTTCTCTCCGATAGGCTCATACGAGTAGTGGTTGGTGGACAAAAATCGGAAGCCTGCAGTATTAATGCTGGAGTACCTCAAGGGTCAATCCTGGGCCCAACTCTCTTCCTGATCTACATCAATGATCTCCCTAAACACATACTTAAATCATTCGTTGACATCTATGCTGATGACACGACCATCTACGGCAACACATCAAAGGCTGTAAATGACAAAGCTCTCTCTGATTCTCTCTCTTCTGATCTCGAGCGTGTGGTTCAGTGGGGGAAGATGTGGCTGGTTACCTTTAATGCATCTAAAACCAAACTCCTATCTTTACATCATCAACGCTCTGATTCCCATCTGGCATCAATTGAAATGGATGGCTCTCGTCTAGGAGAAGCCCCATGTTGTGACAAGCTTCTAGGCTTGACCTTCACTCCTGATCTGAAATGAAACACGTACATCAAGTCTGTTGCCATGGTCCCTGGAAAGATGGTGGGATCCTTCTACCGCCCCAGAAGATATCTCACTACTGATGCAATTCTCTATCTATATAAAAGCCAAGTACGTTCAAGGATGGAATACTGTTGCCATATCTGGGAAGGAACTGCTAAAAACAGCCTATCCTGCCTTGACAGAGTACAAAATAGACTTCGTGGCTTAGTGGGGATGCCCTTTTCTCTTCCCTACAACCTCTCTTCCACAGAAGAGACGTTGCAAGCCTATCTTTGTTTTATCGTTATTTCCATGGCAGGTGCTCGTCTGGACTCCAATATCTGCCCCCCTCGCCAATCTTTTACGAAAAACACCCGTCTAGCTGAATCCACTGTCAAAAATTTCCCCCACTCTTTATCTATGCCTAAATCAAAACGTAGATTTCATGAACAAAGCTTCTTTCTTAGAACTGCACGCTTGTGGAACTCTGTTCCGTCTGCCTGCTTCCAACCTGACTACAACTTGGATGTCTTCAAGTCCAATGTAAACAAATTCCTGATGAATTAAGTAGACACTTGATTAAATCTCCACACTAACGTACTGTACTTACAATAATCCTTATCCCTGAGTGCCTTCCGGGCTTTGATAAGTGGTGACCACCTTGTAAAAAAAAAATACTCTTTTCTAAACCACGGTACTAATAAAGCTCCATCAAGACGCAGATGAAGGTGTCTTTATTCGCTTAAGATTTGACGGCAAACTATTCAACTTAGTACGATTGAGACTAATAACAAAGACTCAAAACGAGCTCATAACAGAACTGCTATTTGCAGATGACACAGCTTTGGTGGCACACAGCGAGGACACAAATCCAAAACATGGTAAACTCGTTTTGTAGAATGTCGCAGAAAATAGGTATTCAGGTAAATACAGGGAAAACTGAAGTAATATACCAACCATCATCTGACAATATGCACCAACAAGATCTATTAATCATGATAAACGGTAATCAATTAAAAGTAGTACTAGACTTTAAGTACTAGGAAGTATACTGACTATCAACGGTCGTGCAGATAAGCTGCTGCCTCCTAAGTGCGCATGCATCATTCGGAAAACCGATTATGGTCAAGGAAGAATAGAAACAAAATGCAAAGTTTATAAAGTAGGGGTATTACTTGCTCTACTATATTCAGCAGAAACCTGCACACTGTACATAAAGAGGTTGGAGTAATATAACAGCGTCATCTAAGAAAAACTATGAAAATTAAATAGAATGATTTCATACAAAATGTTGAATTACTCAACAGAGCCAACATGGGCAGCATAGAAGCCGGGTTTGCCACCACACAACTGCGATGAGCATGTAGACAGAATGTAAAACAATTGCATCTCCAAAATCATATTGTATGGAGAATTGGAAAATGTATGCAGAAAGATTGGTAGGCAGAAACTCTGTGATAAAGAGCCACCGAAAGACAATGAACACGAAAAATAGGGAAGAACTAGCAGCAAACCGAAGTTGCTGGCGCAGTAGCTTTCACAAAGGACAGGCAGAAATAGAGACAAAAATAAAGACATGTAGGAACAAAAACATTACGAAAGACACAACCCTGATATAACTTCGTATGCACTGATTGTGGGGAAACTTTCCACACTGAGCGTTGAATGCTACACCAAGATTCTGACTAGTCAGCTATGAAGAACTGCGTGATGCTGGTGATGATGATGATGATGATGATGATGATGATGATGATGATATATATATATATATATATGAGCAAACAGTTAATAAAACATGTTAAAAACGCTTTGAAAAAGAGTTAAAAACATATTTAATCTGAAAAGGACACACTTGATAAGTGGATAGTCCTTAATCCGCGGAGTTTCGAAGAAATACTTTCCTTCTCATCAGAGGATAGGAATTAGCAAAATACAGGATCGGATTTTGCATGCAAACGTATTTGATGAAACAACAAGTCCTAGGTTGAGATTACTTTATAAATATTAATTCTTTAACATTTATAATATACTTTAGTTTTACCATCTTGGATCATTTTGGTAAATTTAATTGTAATTTATATATATATATATATATATATATATATATATATGTATGTATATGTATATGTATATATGTATATGCATATGTATATATATATGTATATGTATATATATATGTATATATGTATATGTATATATATATATGTATATATATATGTATATATATGTGTATATATATATATATATGTGTATATATATGTGTATATATATATGTATATATATGTGTATATATATGTATATATATGTATATATATATGTGTATATATATGTATATATATATATGTGTATATATATATGTGTGTATATATATATATATATATATATATATATATATATATATATATATATATATATAAGCGAGATAAGACACTGATAGAATTCAGATGAAAATCCTGATAGATATTACTTGAAGTAATACTTTCAAGGAGATCCTAGCCAAAAAGGAAAAGCTCAATATTTAAGAATAGAGCAATATATGTATCAACTTCTCTTTTCGTATAATTTTCTCCATATAATTATCCACAACCACTCAAAAAACTATTTTCAATAATTGTGCTGAAAAGCAAAATAGCGTCCATTCGCAGCTGAACATTTTGCTAACTGCATTTCATTTCCTCTGATGCATATCAGCCTTTGTTGAAAATTCATGGATTAAGGAAATTAAAATAACCCCTTGTATATATTCCTTTTGTCAAGCAATAAATTCTTAAATCGAATATATGTCTCTATATGTTGTTTTTTTTTTCAGAATTTAAAATTTAACCACGAAACTTGTGTGTGTGTGTGTGTGTGTGTGTGTGTGTGTGTGTGTGTGTGTGTGTGTATGTGTGTGTGCGTTTGTGTCTGATACATAGATGAAAAGTTGAATTGAGTAAACACATTATGTATACAAATCAACCGCCTCAATTATGCAAATTAGACCGAACTGATTTGCATATTTCAAAAGTGTATCCAATATGCAACAC
The DNA here is from genome assembly GCF_053919585.1 of Euprymna scolopes. NCBI lineage: Eukaryota > Metazoa > Mollusca > Cephalopoda > Sepiida > Sepiolidae > Euprymna > Euprymna scolopes. The sequence continues at coordinate 9,726,521 of NC_136487.1, read as the reverse complement.
TTCATATGCTCCGGAAGTGTGGATTTTCAACAGTTCAAGTGTTTTTATATACGGCATAATCACGTTTGGCACACCGGTTCCCGTCAGATCACCGAAGTTAAGCAACGATGAGTCATACCAGTACCTGATGGGTGACCATTTGGGACTTCCAGGTGCTGTATGTGCTTTCCGCTTATCTCGGCATTGTTTCCGGTCGTCCTAGACTTCTTGCCACTGGACTCAAGCGATGCCGATTCAGGGGAGGTGTGTTGGGATTGCGCAACCCTTCCCTCACAATTACACACGCAGCTGCCCCTACAGGGGATATTGTTTTTCGAGACTGAACGGAGGCATCAAAAAGTCTTTTTATGGTCTTTAATATATGGTATCAGCCACATTACGATGCAAACAAGTCTTTAATATATGGTATCAGCCACATTACGATGCAAACAAGTCTTTAATATATGGTATCAGCCACATTACGATGCAAACAAGTCTTTAATATATGGTATCAGCCACATTACGATGCAAACAAGTCTTTAATATATGGTATCAGCCACATTACGATGCAAACAAGTCTTTAATATATGGTATCAGCCACATTACGATGCAAACAAGTCTTTAATATATGGTATCAGCCACATTACGATGCAAACAAGTCTTTAATATATGGTATCAGTCACATTACGATGCAAACAAGGAATATTCTTTGTTAAAGGGTTAGCTTAATTATGACGTCTGTACGTGAGCAAACTTTTACAAATTAGTTTTGGATTTCATGAGAATGTAAAGAAAACATTTCAACTGACGAACAGCATCATCTTTCAGTTATTTTATAAGAAATTTTCGTAATTTAATTTACACTTCACATGATAATTAACGTGGTGATATTTTATCTGACGGACAGAAATTTAGATATGTGCATTTATGTTTGAATGAAGCGAAATTCCACAATGTTTACAGAATAAACATCCCGGTTATTCTAATAATAGAAACTCACTGGGATTTGACGCCAATAAAAACGGGGCTACTGGCGCAAAACGCAGCGCATCGCATTCGAGCCACTCAATTTAGTGAATTTCTTTTTTTCTTTTTTTTTTTTTTGCAAAAATCGGTTCAATCTATATATTATTCTGCTTGTTAGTACGAAGGTTATACTTTGAAAAAAGTCCAAATACAATTTTTTTAAGGTCATACTGGTTTAAAAAAAAAGAAAAAATGGCCAAATTCGCGAAATTTGGCTTTGTGACCTCCCTTTAATATAACCTCGTTTTCGAATATCATCAGAATAATATTTGATCATTGTTGTAATGGTGTGAGAAAGGCACCCGTAGTAATTTCGACGTGCAGCAGTTACATGAATAGGGAACATTCGAAAGAAACAGGGCAAAGCAAAGAAGAACATTGTTTGCCAAGACGTGTTTTATAGATTGTCTCTTACAATGTGGCTTTATGATTTGTATTGAACTATGTAGCACAATATTACTTTCTGAGTATTTATTAGTATTTATTATTTTATCTCATTTGGGTCAGTTCTATATTTATAATACAAATGACATTATTTTCATAGAAATGTTGATAAACTCATGTTCCCTGTGTGTTATCGGTTTTTCTGCCCCCCCCCAATTGCTTTGCGTTATCCAGAAAAATATCAGATTTATGAAAACATTTTTGTTGATTAAATATATTTGTCATTCCGCGGAATTCCCACAGATTCTACTAGTCTTTAAATGTTTTATTAAAATGTTTTTAACCAACTTTGGTTTCTTCTATATAACAAACATGAAGGGAAAATAGAATGTACACATATCCAAGACATTGGTTGGCAGAAACCATAGAAAACGACCTACAGTCCGTATTGGAATGAGGTCGTAAACGCATGGCAACATTTAACGTTACTAAGACTAAACTTCTTTCTTTGAACAATTACAAGGAGAACTTCCCAACCACAGACTGACATGACAAATAACAACCTACCCGAGAGCTCATCTTTTGGAACAGATATATTGGGGACATTGTCAAGGATGCAGCCAAGAATGTGGACTCCGTTTATCCTGCTAGAAAAATTACGCACACCAGAGAGTATGCCATATTTTCACAAAGCTACAATTCGCCAATGCATGGAGTACTGTTGCCAGATCTAGACTGGCTCATCTACCACTAGCCTCTCCTTCTCAAACAGGATCCAAAAAAGAGTTTTAAATCTAATAGGTCTCACACAAGCTCCAACCACTGTCCCATCGCTGCTTTATAAGTGCTTTAATGGAATGTGTTCTGGTGAACTCATCGCACTTGTGCCCCCCTCAACATACTGTTGTATATTGGAGTTTGTAGTGCGTGTACGTGTCACTATTCTCTATCTGGTGGCTCTTCACTATCTGAACCCAAGTTATCTTTGTAACCTATTTGAGTTCGTTCTAAATATTCTTTTGCTGTTGTATGTGTGTCATACATATATTCGACATACCTTATTCAATTGCGTCATTGATCTTGTGGTCCACCTGGAATTTCATCTGTTCTTGGAGGGAAGCTGGAAACCTGTGGACGAATGCATTTCAACTCCAAGACGATGGTTGGTTTTATATATAGTTTTTTTTTATTCACTTTCCAGGTGTCGGTCGCAGAAAAATGGAAAGTGAGTATCTTTGCTTGGGTGATTAATTCTATTAGTCTCCATTTTTGAGGCACGTCAACTCCCTCGCCGGTGGGGAGGGGGGCGACTTGTTAAACCGTCCACTCTCTTTGACGTTTAAATTCCAACTCCTCTATGTCCAGCCAAACAGAACACGTGGTAACAACCACGTCCTTCCGGTCTGCTATTTTAAAATCTTCCGGTGAAACTTGTCCATTTTATAACTCAATAATGTTTTGACAACTTTTATCAAAACATAGCTTTACATCTCATCTCTTGTTTACCTTGCCAGTTAGATAGATAGATACATCGAGATAGATAGATAGTGGATTGATAGATACACATAGATATATAAATAGATCGACAGACAGATAAATAACAAATAATTTCTTGTATTCCCAACCACATGACAATACATGCTGCCAAATAATCCGACAAGCAGCAAAATTCTACCCGTTCATTGTCGATGTCCCTACGTTATCGCCAGACAGATAAAAACGGTCTTTTCTTTAGCTGTTTCCACACACACACACACACACACACACACACACACACACACACACACACACACACATATATATATATATATACACACACATAGATGTGTTTATGTGTCTGTGAAAACACACACACACACACACACAAACACACATATATATACACACACATAGATGTGTTTATGTGTCTGTGAAAACACACACACACACACACACACACACACACACACACACACACATATATATATATATATATATAATGTTTATATATATGTAATTTCACTACTTGGGACAATGGTTACATATGAATAAATAACATAAAGTTCTCATTTAGATAGCTCAATGCGATACTAGAGCTATAAATTTTTTTCAAGATCAGTTTGTTCAAATTATAATTTGATGAACAGTCATATTCTTATATGAAACAACTGTACGCAAGGTGTTTCCAATAAAAGACACATTTTCTGAAAACGTATATATATTTTTGTGTCTGTTCCTTTTAACGTAGTATCTTGAAGGAAAAATATGTGTATGTGTGTGGGCTTCGCCGTATAGTTAGCCACGCTGATGAGCAGGGGATACAGTGAAACACGTGCACGTGGATAACTGTTTTTTAAGTACAATATATATATACGCGCGCGCGCGCGTGTGTGCATATAAGAGGAGGTAGAGAACCGAGCGGAAAAGAAGGAAACGAGAAACGGTTGCCACCCCTAGATTTCCGTGTGATTCGCAGAAGACGACACAGCAGTTAGCCATTTATTTAACAACCTCCACGTTTGATTAATATAAAAAAATATTTATTTTTCCGGCCATCTAGGATATGGGAGATAATTGGTCTATTTAGCGAAAGAATTAAAACCTGCATTTATTTATATAAATCGGGTGTTTATTTTAAGTTACGGATCAAATAATTGATAGCCTTTCAACGTCTCTTGAACACAACTACAGTCTAATAATTATCGCTATAGGTTTCAGCTATTAAAATGAGTATTATATTATACTAGCGGAGTAGCACACTGTCATAAAAGACGCTTGAATATATTTTAATTCATGCAGACTTCGTTTGTTTGTTTTTTTTAAGCCAATTATTAATTGAATATTGTATTGCACCTAATATATAGCACTGATTTCAAAATATCTAAAAAATGACTTGGGTGCCCTGAGCTAGAATCGACGCCGAAACATTTAGCATTCCAGTCGTCTACCCTACCGTTTGAATTATCGACAGATAGCTAAGAAATGTTTAAAATTAAACCACTCAAGCTATGAATGAATTTGCTCATGCGCAAAAGTAAAAAAAGATATGTAGGCAAGTTGAAATGAACATTTTACATTTCAGCTTGCTGACATTTCTGTACGCGTTATTAATCCATCCAAACAAAGAGTGCATGATTACTATTTCCTGTTAATTTCAGTATCATGTGACCAGCAGTTTCAGAGTTTATCGGGTAAATATGTTCCAATAGACACAATCATACATATTCTACTGTTTTATTTATATAGATAGAAGGATTCTACGTATTCGGAATACAGAATAGAGTTTCTAGGTAGCTGATGTTAGGGTTCAAGATAGAGAAGATGTGCCAGATTAAGTGAATGATGTTTCGAGACTTTGTCCGTACGTCGTCATCTTAAAACTAAGTTACAAAAACAATTAAGAAGTAATTAGAGTTAGATATTGGTCTCTCCTCCCATGAACAACCTCCCTCTAAATAAAAGTGTGTTTACGAAGGTTGATAGAAATGTACGATACCGACATAGTGAAGTGACGTGGCGTAGATAGTCGAAGGCCGCATTTAAATTACAATAAATCTTCGTTTATCTATTTATTTTTTCAATGATCTCACACATATAAATCAGTAAATATGAACTTCCATTTTTACTGCATACTTTTGATTTATTTTCTTTTGAAAAAGTAAATATTTCTCTCGAAATTTTTCAAGAATATTTATTATCTAAGTTATTTGAAATATTGAATCCATATTTACTGACTAATATCTGAAAGAGTTTTGAAAAATAAATACACGAAGATTTGTAATTTAAGTGCGACGTTCGTTTACCTGATTTTGTTCATATGTCAGATCACTTCACAATCTCGGTATCCTACGTTGCTATTAGCCTTATATATATATATATATATATATATATATATATATATATATATATATATATATATATATATAAAGCTGAACGTCTGTGTGTGTGTCTGGTCACAAATAGGCTCCTATATGGTTGACTATTATAGAAAACTGATCACATATAATGATAGAAGATGTATCGAGACACATGAATGGGTATGTTTGATCTGGCATAATGATGATTCATTAAAATTGTGGGGTCTGCGTACGCGCCTGGTCCACAAAGTATGGAAATAAAAAATTAAAACTTGAAAAAAAAAAACGTTTACAAGTGTTTTTGATATAGATATACATAAGAATACTTTGATAAGTATGTTTTAACTCAAATAGGGATGGTATAATAAAATTGTGGGGTCTGCGTTGCCACCATACAATGGAAATAGGCACAAATTTTAATAAAGACTTTTCATATCTATCTGCGTAAGTATACTTTGATAATTATGTTTCAGTTTGAAGAAATATGATATAATAAAATTATGGGGTGTTCGTCCGCGCCTGACCTCCATAGAATGGATATATGTCACAAAGTTTAACAAGTTTTTTTAATATACATCCACAGAATATTGTGATAAGTGTTTCAGTGTGAACAGGTATGATATAATAAATTATGGGGTTTATCTATTTTAATTTTACTTTCATCATATTTCGCTTTGCTTTCGATACCCCGAAATTCGAAGCTATCTCTTTACAATCCTTCCTTTTCATAGCCTATCATACTTTCATAAATCAGAGTCCATTTTCTGTAGGCTGTTTTTGAACCCAGTCAACGACGGGTACTTTTGATGGTATATATATATATATATATATATATATATATATATATATATATATATATATATATGTATATATATATATATATATATATATATATATATATATATATATATAGTGTTTATATATGAATAGAAGATATACGAGGGGCGTGCGATAAGTAATGCCCCTGACCCACTTCCAGTTGTCTGATCTAGCTGAAATTTTGCATGTGCAATGATTTATATCTCTACGGACTATGTGGCAAATTACAGCTCTGAACTAATTGTGGTTTCTGTTTTACAGGTGTTTAAACTGAGTCAGGTGTGAAATGGAGCCTGTTGAATGTCGAGCAGTGATCCGGTTTTTGTATTTGAAAGGACGCACACCGCAGGAGACTTTTGATGAAATGAAAGAAACTTATGGTGATAATGCCCCATCATATGACTTTGTAAAATGCTGGCATCGTGAATTCAAACATGGCCGGAAGTCTGTGGAAACAGCTCCCAGACCTGGTCGCCCCCCTTCTGCCATTGATGAGGCATCTGTACGTCAAGTTGAGATGTCATTTTGGAAGATCGGCGCATTACTATTCGCCAAATAGCCCAAGATGTCAAGATTAGTACAGGGTCTGTGGAAACTATCATTCATGACCATTTGCATATGCATAAGGTGTCTGCCAGATGGATTCCCATGGGGTCAGTAACTTGGTAGCGCAAGAGGAGAGGGCGTGGAGGATTACGACAGGTATTTCAAAATGTTTTGGCTAGTTTGAAATGCAATGTGGTTTATTGCGGGTTTTAGATTTTTATGTACATGGCTTCGAGTATTTTCAGCTTTTTAAAATTTGTTTTATGGTGCATTATCTGTTCTTTTTTTTTTTTTTTGAAAACTAACATTTGTCTAACATCGGTGCGTGGAAGTTCTGTTTTTCAGATGTTAAAAACTGCACTGGGGTCTACATTATGCAGTGTAAGGAGGCGGGGTATGGTAGTAGTTGTGTAACCAACGCAAATGTTTGTCTCAAGATTCTTGTAGAAGTTTCATTATCACAAAGCTCATTTAAACTTATAGATGACGTTGCCAGTTTTAAATGATGTTAAGGTTGGAGGGCATGTTTTTTACTACAAGTTTTTAGGTCTTAAATATTATAGTAAATAATAGGTCTAATTTTTATGTTGTCAGTTGGGGATACGTATCTATATATAAATAAATACACATAGGAATTTCTTATAGGTTAGAGGATAATAGCGTGTGTTAACTAACACTGTGCGTTACATACTGTGCGTTACATACTTAAGAGTAGGATATATCATAGGTTCTGATCGTTTGAGGTCAATCATATGATAGAAGAGAGGGGGGAGGCTCAAATAGTCTCAGATAAATGACAGTTGCTGCCAACCAGTCGCGGCTTACAGGATTATTTTGTTCATGAAGATAGATGCACAAATCTGGTTTTGCAAATAATAATCCGAGCGGGAAAATTGGTAAGCGGATGAATACATGGATATTTTGAATATTTGATGGGCTTGTTCTTCCATGTCAAGAAAGACAAAGTATCATTCTAACATTTCAAACAGCTTTCTTTGTTAGGTTGTATGTAAAAGAGAAAATCAAAATGAAAAAGGCTAGTAATAGAATAATCCTTATTTAGGAGAAAAGAGTCCATATACGTGTACCATATACAGGTGTTGAAGTCAAGATTCAGCGGTAGTCATGATAGATTATGTATTTTTTGTCAAAGTCGAACGCGGAACCAATGGCTCGAGTGTGCTTGGTAGCACTACAAGAGAGAAGTTGGTTCGAGCTACGTGGGGTTACTGTCGTTACCATGTTTGACTAAGAAACAAGGAAGTAGTACGCATGTTAATCCTTTTTATCAACTTGTATCATGCCCTCAGCTTACTTGAGAAATGCCACTAATTTGGCAAGCCAGGAAGAAAGTTGAATGCTTGCACCAATCATCGCTGAGCTTATAAACCAAACATAGATTCAAACTCGTAAGCCGCGAACTGTCGCTGCTGTTGTCGCCGCCACTGCTGCTAAAAATCTAGTCATCCATCCAGCCACGATAAATAAATTGCAAGGTGTATGGCCGGTTCACACGGGGAGTCCAGATGAAGCCACAAGACTTTCACAACGGAATATCCACCACGTATTTCCTTTACGTAATATTCACACACACACACACACACACACACACACACACACACACATGTACGCACTTGCAGACACCGACACACAATCTTCATAACATTATCAAAGCACGGTCGCGTAATGTGTTAGATATCCAAAGCAGCTGAATATTTTGCAAAAAATACGCAGCCATCTTGTTTTATTTCTTCTTGAGATTGCAGTCAAATCATGGCCACATTTGCAGAAATTATTATCGTCTTTAACTGTTTTTATCTTCTAGAATAAACAAGATTATTTATCATCACAGTCATTAGAAATTTCATTTACAACCACTGTTAATAGCATTTGCCTTCAAATACGGTTGTTGACCTACGGTTTGAGAGGCAAACATTTTAATCGGGAAACGAAAATTTACGGAATTTTAAAGTAAACTTATGCGAAATGACGTAACTTTTGGAACGCACTCTCATCAAAATTTGCCCCAAATGTTTAGTTTATAACTTGCACGTAACGTGAAGAAGAAGAAGAAGAAGAAGAAGAAGAAGAAGAAGAAGAAGAAGAAGAAGAAGAGAGTGGAGTAGGAAACGGGGAAGAAAGAGAGGAGGAGATAAGAAAGAAGACGCCAATGAGAAAAGGAAGAAATATGAAGAAGAAAAAGAAGAAGAAGAACAACAAAGATTGTAAAGGCGGATGAGAAGCTAAAAAGGGCAAAAGAAAAGGAGGAAGGAAAGAAGAGGGGAGGAAGGAGGACGGGAGGAGGTGAAGGAGGAGGAGGAGGAAGAAGAAGGAAAGGTGGAAGATGAGGAAGAAAAGAGAGGCAGACGCCAATAAAAAGAAGACGATTAAGAAGAAGAAAGTAGAGTATGAAAAGAGGAAGAAAGAGAGGAGATAAGAAAGAAGACGTCAATGAGAAAAAGGAGAAATATGAAGAAGAAAAACAACAGCAACAACAACAACAACCACAAAGACTGTAAAGGCGGATGAGAAGCTAAAAGGAGCAAAGAGAAGAAAGAGGGAAAGAAGAAAAAAGAAAAAAGAAGAGGAGGAGCGAGGAAGGGAAAATGGAAAGGAGTAGTAGGAGGAGGAAGAACAGGGGAAATGTGAAGAATGATTAAGAAGAGGGAGGAAGACGCCAATGAGGATGAGAAGAAGAAGAAGAAGAAGAAGAAGAAGAAGAAGAAGAATATCAACGTGTTGACTGTGATCTCGTTAAATTCAGCAGATGATAATATACCATTAAAACAACTATTGCGTAACATCTGGAACAGCTTTCAAAATACATTAGAAATATATCAGCAACAAAATTACGTATTTTCAGCAAAAACAACAATATTTAATCCTTTAAATGCTTTAAAACTGACATCTATTATTTACCATTTATCGACCATCTATACGACTACGACACTGATACGTGTTGAAATATATTCAAGACAAAAAACTATCGAAAACGAGATTAAATACTCTTTTGTTTACTTTGGTTTCAAAGGACACGAGAAGCGTACTCGAGTAATATTTATTCAATTGAACTCTTTCTTTCGATCAAGCAAATAAAATAATATATAAAAGTCTACCGCAACCTCTTCATAAAAAAAAAACTAACAACAACAAAAAATATCAGTTAAGTCTTTACAAAAAAAAAAATCAATTAAATACTATTTCAAAAGAAGTTTCATCTAACGAACTTGTATGAGTAGGAGATATAAAAACGATGGATGTTTTATGGTTTTAAGTGTAAAGCTATAAGAACGTTCATTGCCTTCTTTATGAGGAACATTGATTGAGAAGACTTGTGTGTGCAATCGGAGAAAATCTCAGATATTATTCATTTGTGGACCTTAGCAAAAAGCCATATAAATATTGGATTGATGAGTAAACATTGTCAAAATTCACGCTGTCAGGAATAATATGCTCGTATACAGAGAATACACACACACACACACACACACACACACACACACACACACACACACACACACATTAATACTAGCCTACACATGGCCGGCATTGCTAGGAAATTCATAGTAAGTGACAAAAATTTAATGGCCAAGTCCGAGCTAGAAAAAAAAAAAAAAAAAAAAAAAAAAAACAATACCGACCGTGCTATTTCATGGTCCTGTGATGACCTAAGAAACACTAAATTCATATAACCTGCTGACGCCATTAAAGTCGGTCCTGTGAATCTGGTCACGTGTCTCAAGAAATGACAAAACTGTTTGCGGGATTTAGCATAGAAGCCCCAAAACGAAAAAATGGGCAATAATTTAAATAAATAACAAACTAGACTATCCATGACCCGTTGGGTCAGTATATGTTATAGCTAGCTATGGAATAGTGAGTATACATAATTAGTGATACTCGTGATGGAAAGAAAATATTTTTTAACAATTACACAAATGAATAAAGAATATATATTGTGACATAACACAAACATCTGCGTGAAAGTATATTAAAATGAAAAGATATAGATAGATTTCTCTGAATGATTTCAACATTAAACCTAATCATACCCTTAGTATATGTGTGTGTGATTATCTTTACTTGATTTCATATATATATATGGGAAGTGATACACGATATAGCATTAGCGTATTAAGCGATGCTCTTTGTGTAAACAAATCGAGCTTAGGTATTCGGACGATGTCAAAACATCGTTAATTAACTGTCCACACAGCAGCTCCCGATTAGCTTAACGGTACAAAGCCTTGACTGTCGTACGAGCGGTCGAGTTTCAATCCTGACTTGAGGTAGTTGCCTGTCTAGCCGCACTGATGAACTGTGATACAGCGAAAGAGTACTGTATGTCGATGACTATATATATATATATATATATATATATATATATATATATATATATATATATATATATATGATGAAAAATTATTAATTGACAAAAGTCTTATTGTTTTTTTATGATTAGGTGCTGCGAACCAAGTATTATGGTATCATTTCGATGCATAATTAGGAATTAATACAGATTAATTAAAACAATACCACATTACTCTATTAGTACGGCATAAAGCACTTATCATGTCAACGGCTATAAATTTTGCCAGTTTTTAACTAACTAAAAGGCCTATTGTTTTCATAATCTTCAAAACATTAATAAGCATTTGCAAGTAATTTTAACGTCTTTAAACTGTCAATTACGCAATCTAATGCAAAAAAAAAAAAAGATTTAAAATAGTTAAAATCATTTAAAAAAATCTACAGCAAATTCGTAAAAAGATAATTACTATTGCGTTTGGTTATAGTTATGGTCATAAATTCATGTTTAAAATTAAAAGAAACTGAAATAGAATTTACCGGTTAAATGGTTTTTATTTCTTCGGGTTTTTTTTTGGTTTTTTTTCTTAACCAACAGGTCAACTATGAAATGTCGCTTTTATTGCTTTTGGTAACAGTTACTTACTTTACGATTCTTTTTTATGTTCTATTTATAATAATAAAAAAAGAGATGTTACTATGTGTTAATAGTTTAGTAATTTCCTTTTATTAACAAGGTTTCAACGACTGGGCAAGCTGTTCTGAGTAATTTTAACGTCTTTAAACTGTCAATTACAGAATATATAAAATACTTTAAATGGTTAAAATCGTAAACATATGTGTTTTGATTTTGTGTGAAAACGAATCCAACTTGCAATGAAAAATGCAAATGTTTCTGTTTAGAGCACAGTTGAATCATGATACTTAACTTTTGCATTTTAAACTTTAATTCGAGCCGTTATGTATAAAAATAACTTTATAAAATCAACGATAGGCTTTCTTTAGTGGAATGGAGACTACGATATATTGTAAACTAAGTCACTGCCAAGAGGCATGTGAAGCTTACTCCCGGTGCACCGGACGCGTCCCCAACCAGAGCAGGTAATTAATTGATTTGATTGAAAAATGAGTGTTTTCACTGATTTCGATGACAATAAAAATTCTTAAACATTTAACTTATTAATTATAGAATATATATTCTAGGCAACAGGATGAGTAACGTGGCACATAATAACATTTTTTTAAAACTTTACTATTTAAGGAAATGTCACTGAAGTCATATTATATGCAAAGGGAGAACAAAACTAAAACTTTAAAACTTATACTATATTCGTTGCTTATACTCATCCGAAATAAACACATTTTGACATATTTATTTACATGCGTTACAAGAATTCAACAACAACACTTTAGGCATACGATCATTTCTGAGACGAAAGATCAAGTTGCGGGCAGAAGTTAAAAATTGAACAAGGAAATCAAATTTAATGAGTAATTGAAAAACGGCTGTCTTGTCCGCCATTTTGAAAACAATTTAAGCAGAAACAAAAACAACACGCACAAAAAACAAATGGCACTAACCCAATAATTCAAACTTGCAAGACTAATGATGTAATACCTACGAATTCCCATTAATCACTTAAAAATGATTTTCTTTTAAAAAATTAAATTACTTGACCAGTTTGCGTAATTTTTTGGAATATATTTTGTTTCATCAAGGGTACGCATATCATACAGATATTTCTCTAATTTTTTTAGGGTGTATTCTGGACAAGCACCGAGAAACTAAATCCTCTTAGCAGTGAAGTACACACAGAGAGAAAGCAAAGCAACACTACACGATTATAATTTGTTTCAGATAGCTGCGAACCCCTGCTGTTGGCTCACTGAATCCTTGGTACGAAGTTTCACTTACTGTTCTAGACATTGTTTTGACTAGATATTAATTTACTTCCCACGGCAAGATGTTTTATAAGACCGGACATTCGTTTGTTAGACGCTTGTTTGCCCGAACATTTGTTTAATCGGTGTCTTTTTCTGTTCCCTATGGATCCCCTGCTCCTTCAAGGCACTCCCTATTCTCGTTTGTTAGTTTTACACAAATTATTGGCGCCAGACATTCAGAAGCAAGTAGATGGTTATTTTCATAAAAACAACGCAGTTTTCATTATTTATAACATTTATTTTTTCTTTCTTTTTATGTCCCTTTTTGTGTCTTCTTTTTATGTCACTTTTTTCATAAATGATATTTCAGTCGTTATTTCTTATGATTTCCTTCATACAATGTCTGAGCTTTTCACATAATATAATGAAATTTGGTGCTTGTGTAGTATAATGCGATTTCAAAAAATGCGTTTCAGGTAAAAAAAACAAAAAAACATTATTATGTACTTACCTGTAATGTCGAAATAAGTAAAAATTCAGAAAAATTACGAAAAATGGCCACGTAGAAAAATAATTACCAGTAAAAATAAAATTTATTGAATTGTAGAGTTTAACGTATTGGTGAACGTAGAAGAGTTCTTAAAAGGTAAAAACTAAAATCTGTGGTTGTGACAAATACGCTATTTCAAAAACAGAAAATAGCGAATTGTTGGCATCTATAGTTTTTTTTTTGCAAAAATTGTTCTAGCAGATCTACTCAATCATTTTTCGTAATTTTGGGAATTTTTACTAATTTAGACATGACACATAAATACGTAATACTGTCTTTATACCTAAAATGTATTGTTAGATCCCATTTTAATGCACGTTTTATATTTTGTGTCTTTTTTTTACATAGAAGTTTCCACTTATCAAGACCCTGAGGCCACTCAAGAATAAGGGTTAATGAGTGTGCAGTAGTCAATTAGACAATATCATAGTAATCGGTAGTAGTGGAAATTTGGTAAATTGGATTACTTAAGGGGACGGCTCATCAAGAACTTGTTTACATTGGGCTTGAAGATGACAATATTGTAGTAATCATTAGTAGTGGAAATTTGATAATTTGCTTCTCTTTACCAGGTAGAGCTTTTTTCTATCCTAAGAGGTTTGTCTTATTTATTATTTTCAGATTTTTATTACTATATATATGTGTGTGTGTGTGTGTGTGTGTGTGTGTGTGTGTGTGTGTGTGTGTGTGTGTGTGTGTGTGTAGATAATAACGTGTGTTTCTATGCTTATATAATTTAGTAATGTAATACTCACCATATATGCTTGAAAAAAAAATGGAGATTACATCAGCTAAAATGTGAAAACAAGATAAATGCGAATAGTAGTCGGATTAATCACAAATTACAGATTATCAATACTCATTTAATAAATCTCAAAACATATGCATCGTTCATATTAAATACATTGATATTTTACGTAACAAATAGAAATAACATTGATATCAATAATAATAACATTTATAGCAATGATAATAATATTGATATGAATATTAATAACGTACATTTCTTTTACATAAGAGTCACCACGTATCGAGGCCCGGGGACCACTCGAGGATACGGGTTAATGAGTGTACAGTAGTCAATGGGATGATATTGTAGTAATTGTTAGTAATGGAAATTTGGTAAATCGGATTACTTAAGGAGACGGTTCAACGAGAATTTGTTTACATTGGACTTGACGACGAATAAGTTGTAGTCAGCTTGAAAGCAGGCAAACGGAAGACAGTCCCAAAGGTGTGCAGTTCTTACAAAGAAGCTTTGTTCATGGAATCTACGCTTTGGTTTATGCACAGATAAAGACTGTGGAAATTATTGAGAGTGGTTTCAGCTAGACGAGTGTTTCTCATGAAAGTTTGGCGAGGAAGGACCATAGACTGAAGCTCAGACGAGCACTTGCAATGAAAATAACGATAAAGCAGAGACAGGCTCGCAACGTGTCTTCTGTGGGAAAGATGATGCAGGGATGAGAGAAGGACATCCTCACACTAGACTACAAAGTCTATTTTGAACTCTGTCAAAGCCGAACAAGGTCTTTCTAGCCGCTCTTGCCCAGATGTAGTAACAGTACTCTGTCCTTGGACGTACCTGGCTCTTATATAGTTAAAGAATTCCACTAGCAGTGAGGAGTGGTAGAAGGATCCCACCATTTTTCCAGCGACCTTGGCAACAAATTTGATGAATGTGTTCCATATCAGATCAGGAGTAAAGGTGAAGCCCAGAAGTTTGTCAAAACATGATGCCTCCCCAAGACGAGAACCAATCATTTCAATTGATGCCAGATGGTTAGATAAAGCTAAAAAATATCCACGCATAAATATGGGAGGGGAGACTATTTTCAAATATCGTCTTAAACTGGGAATGGAGTAACGGACATTCTCTATCGAGGTAGTAAAAGCCAAAAATAAAAAAAAATAAAAAAAACAAAAGCATTGTTGAATTAAAAAAAAAAAATAGAACCCAAGATGCCATCTCTACTCCAACACTTCCTTTTAAATACCCGGCACAAAACCAGTTAGGCCAGCTAGTTCTTTCCTCTTCTTCAATATGAACCCGAGACCGCAGGATCAAACTCTTCCAAAAGCTAAGTTAAGCAATTTTCTATCTATAATTTTGAAATCCACTTGTCTTAATATCGCAAAAATTTGTGAATTGCTGACATTATTTTTATTCATTTTTCTTTTCATGTTTGACTAAATTTCTGAACATTTCAACTGTACTTATCTTGTTTTTGCTCTTTTTCTTTTGTTGTTTTTTTCTCCAAATTATATCTGCACTATTAACTAAACTCTGAAAAAGGCGGCTTTTTCTCTGCAATATGCATTATTTTTTAACCAGTCTAAACTTAGTACGTAACCCAAATTGTATTACTCTTAACCAGTTTTTAAATGAGTTCTTCAAAATCTAAATTGACACAAAAAACCCCGACCTCACAAATTTAGTTCCATTACGGTATCTTACTTATAATGTAAAGCTAGAATGCTCGAATCATTCTCTATTAAGGTTAGATAAAGACAAAAAAAAAAAAAAAAAAAAGCATTGTTGAATTAAAAAAAAAAATACAGAACCCAAGATGCTACCCCTACTCCAACACTTGTCTTAATGTCGCAAAAGTTTGTGTATTGCAGACATTATTTTTATTCATTTTTTTTTTAAAATGGAGAGTAGATAATGCATGTGGATGTGTTATCGGCAGCTCCAGTAACTCTCGCTTCTCCTTTTTTGTCTATCAGTCCTCATTTCCAATGAGTGATTTTTCTGACAAAGGGTGAAGAAAAAGCTGCTTTCCAGGTCGATAGTACGTCGTGAACAGTAGCCTGAGATGTCGGAAAATTTTCTGTCTCTATGTCTATCTTTGTGGCCACGTCACTAGTAAGGGTGCTGGAGGTAAACGTTTCATCTGGGCTGACGTTACCCGCCTGATAGTCAGGGACCCGAACCTTGGATTAACCACTATCAGCAGGTGTAAAGTACTGGGGCTGCTGTATTGCCATTTAGTGAATGGATTCTAGACCATGCAGTAGTTTCTGGTGGGGCCTCTCGATACCATACTAGTGGGTAATTGTTACGGCTTTACCTTATCATGTGCGACAAAAAAAAAAAAAAATTCCTGTCTTTCTCTCTCTTAATTTTCCTCTCTGTCCTACTCTAACCAAGTCTGCCGGCCTGTTCCACAACCCCCAAAAACTCAACATGAAATATCTAAAAAAAAAAAAATGAATAAACCTAGAACCCCATCCTCCAACGTAGACCTCTACTACCATGTCTCCTTCTCCAACATCAGGGGTCTACGTTCCAACCTTCCAGAGGTTGGAACCCAATTATAGGAGATGAAACCGGACTTACTCTTTCTAAGCGAAACTGGCATAGGGCCGACCACTTCCCTAGATGAGTTCATAATAAAAGGATACTCTAACTTAAGATCTAAATCTGATCCCCAAGATCGTCATTGAGATGGAATATGCATCTACATTAAAGATGGCTTTTAGTGTGGTAGAGATATGTCCAGAGAAGACCCTTATTTACCTTATATGTGCTTCCAGGTTGTACTTGCTTACATCACTGCATTTATATTTGCCCTCTATCGCCCCCACAACAGCGGGGTTACTGTCTTTAAAAGTATATCTGAGAAAATTGACCTCATCCTATCTGCTCATCCTTCGGCTAACATTCACATTTGCGGTGACTTCAATGTCCATAATATGGAATAGCTGACTCACTCAAATAAGACATGATGAGGGGAGGCTCTGTCATGATTTTGCCATTGCCTATGACCTCACTCAGATTTTTCACAAACCCACCCATATGCCTGATACTACCAGTCAGTATGCAAGCCTTCTAGACCTTTTTCTCTCAACTTCCCCTGAGCTATGTTCGTGTTCCGTTCTATCTCTCCTTGGATCCCCCGCCCACTCCGTTGTATGAGTTAAGATAAAAATGAAATACAATAAGTCTTCAGATGTACCTCTCCACCGTACTGTACATCGATACTCTATGGCAGACTGGGATAGCTTCTGTACATTCGTATCTGATCTACCTCTGCATTCCATGTTTAAAAAATATGTGTCCTCTATAGTATCAGACCTAACCGAATGGTTAATTGTAGGCGTAGACCGATTCATACCATCTAAAAAATTCCAACAAAAACCTAA
The DNA here is from genome assembly GCF_053919585.1 of Euprymna scolopes. NCBI lineage: Eukaryota > Metazoa > Mollusca > Cephalopoda > Sepiida > Sepiolidae > Euprymna > Euprymna scolopes. Next base: position 9,709,040 of record NC_136487.1, on the reverse strand, counting down.
CAGCCAGTCATGGTTCTCCCCAGAATGTGCTACTGCCATTGCGCACAGAAATCAATTTTTCCATAGCTACCAACGTAACAGATGCACTGAGAATAAAGCTGCCTTCAGGACTGCCAGCAACCACTGTAAAAGAGTAATAAAAAATGCAAGAGAGCTATATGTTCAGTCCTTTAAATCCAAAGTAGCTGAGCAGCGGTTTGGTTCCCACCAGTTTTGGCAAATAGCAAACAGGATCCTGAACAAAAGCGTGCATTCTATCCCAACAATCATCAATGGACCTGATGTTATCTCATCAGCATCAGACAAGGCCAAACTATTTGCCAAGAACTTTGCAGCTAATTCTACCCTCTGTGACGAAGGCCATCAACTCCCTCCTACAACAGTCAACATACTATGCAACATATAAATATCTGTGCGTGAGGCCGCCAAGCTAATCAAGAACCTTGATTCCAGTAATGCAACTGGCCCAGGCGGCATTCCAATTATAGTGTTAAAAAAGCTTCGACCAGTGATATGCTAACGATTATATCCCATAGGATTAGTGAATCTCTCGACAAAGGCTTCCTTTCTAGGGCAATTGCTCTTGACATATCAAAGGCCTTCGATAAGGTATGGCATAAGGGCCTACTTCACAAGATTTCCAGCTACTAACTGGAAATGTTTTCTCAATCATTAAATCATTTCTCTCTGATAGGCTCATAAGAGTAGTGGTTGATGGGCAGCAATCAGAGGCCTACAGTATTAATGCTGGAGTCCCCCAGGGGTCTATCCTGGGCCCAACTCTCTTCCTGATCTACATCAATGATCTCCCAAGACACATACTTAAATCATTCGTTGACATCTATGCTGATGACACGACCATCTATGGCAACACATCATTGTACCACGTGATCAAGATCAGAGAAGAAAGAATCAGAGAAAACTTGGTCATTAACGGCCTTTGAAATGTTGGCATAGATGGTAGTGTCGTCAACATAGATGTCTATGAATGATCTTAGGATGTCATTCAGGAAATCATTGCTGCAAATCAGGAAGAGAGTTGTGCCTAGGATGGACCCTTGAGAGACTCCAACATTAATACTATAAACTTCTGATTTCTGCCCATCAACAACTACTATTACGAACCTATCAGAGAGAAATGATTTCATAATTGGGAAGGCATTTCCATCTATACCATAGCTGGAGATCTTGTGGAGTAGACCTTTGTGCCATTCTCTATCAAAGCTCTTTGATATGTCAAAAGAAATTGCCATATAAAGGAAACCTGTCAAGAGATTCCCTAATGCTATGAGATATAACCGTTAGCACTTTGCTGTACATCTGCTATAGAACGTACATGTGCACAATAATAATATAGATATAAATATTAATAACATTGATATCAATATAAATAATATTGATATCAATATTAATAACATTGACATCACTATTAATAACATTGATATCAATATTAATAACGTTGAAATAAATATTAATAACATTGATATCAACATTAATAACGTTGATATAAATATTAATAACATTGATATCAATATTAATAACATTGATACCAATATTAATAACATTGATATCGACATTAATAACATTGATATCGATATTAATAACATAATATAATATTGATATCAATCCTAATAGTATTGATATCAATAAAATAATATTGATATCAATAGTAATAATATTTATGGCAATAATAGTAACATTGATAACATATTGATATTAATATCAATACTTATAACTGATTTATATGGTAATAATATTGCTATCAATAGAAATAACATTGATATCAAGTGTAATAATATTGATATCAATATTAATATCATTGATATCAATAATAATAACATTTACATTAATAGAATATAATCGACATCAATAATAATAATGTTTATATCAATAGTAATACCATTGATAGCAATGATATTGATATTGATATCAATATTAATAACATTGACATTAATGGTAATGACATTGATATCAATAGAAATAACATGTATATCAATAGTAATAACATTGATATCAATGGTAATATTATTCATATCAATGACATTAACATTCATACCAATATCAATAACATTACTACCAATCATAATTCATGAGTTGTAAGCCATGTTTAGTTTCTGAAAGTTTCCGATGGGTAGTTCTTGTATACAAGTCCTAGAGATGATGAATTCATAGTGGACAGCTATTCTGGTTAATTTTACATACCCCCTCCCATTATGAGTCAAAGATATTGCCACCCTCCCTATAATCCATGTAACGTAGAAGTCTTTTTAGTTCATTTTTAAGTCTGTTAAAATATATATATTCAATTATACGTAAATTAACGAGATTTCTCGTCGCCTTATATGTAAATTAGATGTTGTCAGTTTGATTTTCAGAGCCTGTTTGGAGTTGCGAGCTCCGACAGCAATGTTTAAAGTCACAAACATTGGCAGCAATGTTTATCGAATTAAACTCTGGAAATTGTTAAAGACCAGAATAGTAAACAATCGATTAATTCTTCACAATTATTTCTTTTTCCTTTTTGTAAATAAGATAGGAATAAATAATTATTTTACTACTACTACTACTACTACTACTACTACTACTACTACTACTACTACTCAAGATGGCTGAATCTACTCCAGTAGTATCTGGCTAGTTAATTAATCCAACAATTTGTTAAGTAATATTTTAATTATATGATACGACTGGTGTGTGTTGAATAATTATAGCTTTTTTTTAAGCTAAAGAAAAGAGCCATCATATAAGGATTTATTTCAGAATAATTTTATGTCATCGATAGTACGTAATGGATAAAACCTGTTAAAATTAATCAAGAACCTAGATTCCAGTAAAGCAACTGGCCCTGATGGCATCCCAATTATAGTGTTAAAAAAGCTTCAACCAGAACTTGCTCCCATACTTACGAAACTATTTAAGCGCTGCCTTAAGGAGAAGTGCTTTCCGACTCCCTGGAAGACCTCATCAGTTTGCCCTGTATTTAAGAATTCAGGTGAAAAGTCATCTCCCTCTCAGTACAGACCAATAAGTCTCCAGTGTGTTATGAGTAAGTTGCTGGAATACATATTAAATAGAGAAATAGTCAACCACCTCAGAAGGAATAACCTTCTTAGTGACACACAATATGGTTTCCGCTCTGCTAGATCTACTGCAGATGTGCTGACGGTTATATCTCCCAGGATTAGTGAATCTCTTGACAAAGGCTTCCTTTCTAGGGTAATTGCTCTTGACATATCAAAGGCCTTCGACAAGGTATGGCATAAGGGTCTACTTCACAAGATTTCCAGCTACGGTATAACTGGAAATGTTTTCTCAATCATTAAATCATTTCTCTCCAATAGGCTCATAAGAGTAGTGGTAGATGGACAAAAATCGGAGGCCTGCAATATAAATGCTGGAGTCCCTCAGGGGTCAATCCTGGGCCACACTCTCTTCCTGATCTACATCAATGACCTCCCTAAACACATACTTAAATCATTCGTTGACACCTATGCTGATGACACGACCATCTACGGCAACACATCAAAGGCTGTAAATGACAAAGTTCTCTCTGATTCTCTCTCCTCTGATCTCGAGCGCGTGGTTCAGTGGGGGAAGATGTGGCTGGTTACCTTTAATGTATCCAAAACCAAACTCCTATCCTTACATCATTAACGCTCTGATCCCCATCTGGCATCAATTGTGATGGATGGCTCTGGTCTGGGTGAGGCCCCGTGTTTTGACAAGCTTCTGGGTTTGACCTTTACTCCTGATCTGAAATGGAACACATACATCGTCTGTTGCCAAGGTCGCTGGAAAGATGGTGGGATCCTTCTACCGCTCCAGAAGATATCTCACTACTGATGCAATTCTCTATCTATATAAAAGCCAAGTACGTCCAAGGATGAAATACTGCTGCCATATCTGGGCAGAAGCTGCTAAAAACAGCCTATCCTGCCTTGACAGAGTACAAAATAGACTTCGTGGCTTAGTGGGGGATGCCCTTTTCTCTACCCTGCAACCTCTCTCCTACAGAAGAGACGTTGCGAGCCTATCCTTGTTTTATCGTTATTTCCATGGCAGGTGCTCGTCTGAACTCCAATCTCTGGTCCCCACTCGCCAATCTTTCACGAAAAACACCCGTCTAGCTGAATCCACTGTCAAAAATTTCCCCCACTCTATATCTGTGCCTAAATCAAAACGCGGATTCCATGAACAAAGCTTCTTTCTTAGAACTGCATGCCTGTGGAACTCTGTTCCGTCTGTGTGCTTCCCACCGGACTACAACTTGGATGTCTTCAAGTCCAATGTTAACAAATTCCTAATGAACCGCCCCCTTAAGTAAACACTTCATCAAATCTCCACACTAACGTAATGTACTTGCAATAACCCTTATCCCTGAGTGGCTTCCGGGCCTTGATAAGTGGTGATCACTGTGTAAAAAAAAAAAAAAAAAAAAAAATTACGTTTTCCTTTTTTTTTCACTAATGTGCATTGAAAAAATTCTTACTTTACTTGGCCAGCAAAATCAAATATCGATTTGACAGATACAATGCTATGCAGATCTGTTGGCGAGAATTCTGCACGATAATTTGTATTGTTAGATAGACTAACTGACTGATTATTAGTCATTCACTATATAATCAGTGTCTAACGCTTCTATGTTTACTATATACAATTTTTAGTCAGTGCACTTTTTATGCATTGCTATGCATCCCATAAAAAAAAGATTGAATCGACAGTCAAATAAACTAATTAGTGTGTTTGTACTGGAAATTGGTATACACACACACACACACACACACACACACGCACACACACACACACACATGTACTCTTCCGAATATCATCACCAGGATTATTTTGCCATCTTTGGTATTTTGATAACTACACTATTGATTCCAAGGTCCATTGCACACTTAATTCAATGCTCAAATTCTATTACTCATGGGGATAATTGCAATGGAGTGGTATATCAACCCAATTTCGGATATACTTTGTCAACATCGAGAAAGCATTTGGACCACAGCAAATAACACACAATCAACGCAACAACGAATAAGGCTGCCTGGTATACTTTTCGAAATATCAAGAAGGAGCAGTACGCTTTCGCTATATGGGAATATCACTTTCTCCCATGGGCCTATTTTCTGTCCACCCGGATTTATAACCCCGAATGACATTCGACTCCTTCCCATAATGGACCACCCAGGTTGTATCAACTTCTTTTTTCGTATAATTTTCTCCATATAATTATCCACAACCACTCAAAAAAACTATTTTCAATAATTGTGCTGAAAAGCAAAATAGCGTCCATTCGCAGCTGAACATTTTGCTAACTGCATTTCATTTCCTCTGATGATATGAGCCATTGTTGAAAATCCATGGATTAAGGAAATTAAAATAACCCTTTCTATATATTACTTTGTCAAACAATAAATTCTTAAATCGAATATATGTGTCTATATATTGTTTTTTCAGAATTTAAAATTAAACCACGAAACTTATATATTGCTCTATTCTTAAATATTGAGCTTTTCCTTTTTGGCTAGGATCTCCTTGAAAGTATTACTTAAAATAATATCTATCAGGATTTTTCATCTGAATTTCTAACAGTGTCTTATCTCGCTTATATATATATATATATATATATATATATATATATATATATATATATATATATATAGTAATTTATAAAATATATATGGCGATTAAGCTACACTGAATATTCCTCTAGGATTCTTCAGGCTTATGCACGAATTCTGTGGTTGTTTATCGTTTTTATATGCTCCTCTTCTATTCAGATTTTAGTTAGCTAATCAGCTTCCTCGCATCCACCGCGCCCTTCCTATCAGCCAATGAGCATGCATTTATCGGACAAAGGCCTATTTGGCCTCTGGTTGACCTGTTCCTTTGTGTGTGCTCTATTTAGTTTCTTGATCTGTTTTAAAACTAGGTTAGTGTTTTTTTTATGTTAGTTTAATGTCCGATAAATGCATGCTCATTTGGCTGATAGGAAGGGCGCGGTGGATACTAGGAAGCTGATTGGCTAACTAACATCTCAGTAGAAGAGGAGCATATAAAAACGATAAACAACCACAGAATTCGCGCATAAGCCTGAAGAGTCCTAGAGTGGATGAAACGCGGAATATTCAGTGTAGCTTAATCGCTATATATATTTTATAAGTTACTAACTAGCTCTACCTACGTATTGAGCACTTTTGAATAAATACTTAAAGGTTACGCATAAATCTATACTTTCGTATATTAATTTTATGTGAGTAAATAAAGTAGTTATATACATACATATATATATATATATATATATATATATATATATATATATATATATATATATGTATATATACTTCAGAATAAAATTATCTAACAATCAACTGGTATGGAAACCTGTGATTATAAGTCTTACAAGATATTACTGGCAGTAATATTCTATAAGTACTATCCCACCGGAATAAGAAATGCTTGATATACAAGATAGCGCAAATAAATCAAATTTTAGTCATTCAATGAATTTATGAATTTTAAAAAAATTATGACGTAAAATGTTTGAATTTCAAATCAAAAGATTTTTATTATAAGACAAAGAATACATTTGAATTTATTTATAATATTTCAAATGTATTCTTTGTCTTACATAGAATAATAAAAATCTTTTGATTTGAAATTCAAACATTTCAGGTCATAAATTTTTAAAATTCATTGCATGACTAAAATTTTATTTATTTATATATATATATATATATATATATATATATATATATATATATATATATATATATATATATATATAGGTATGTATGTATGTATGTATGTATGGGCGAATGAACCCTTTTTCGGGATCAACGGCCAACTAGCACCGTGTGTGTTTATGTGTAGTATGTGTGTGCTGGGGTGGAGAGGGCTCACGTAAGCCGTGGTGAAGGCAACCTTTCTAGGAGAAGCAAATCTCTGATTTAAAAAACCATAAAGCGGGAGACCAGTACCCGCATTAAGCTGGTCTGCAGTTTAACTTGTTGCTGGCTCTCTTGATCTTGCTTGTTGCTGGATCTCAACATTTTGAACCGAGAGAGAGACTTAGTTGGCGTACAAAGCTAAGACTCTGTAACATCATCTGTGTATAGATACTCCCTCAGGCATTTGTCTATAAAAATGATCCTGTAGCAATGGAAAAGTTATGACGCGTGAAGGCTTGAAATGCTGGAAGTATGTAATAATTGATCTCAATGACAGCCTCCAGTGTCATGCCTGCTTGAGTGTGTGAATTCACCGGTAGGATCAAAAAAAAAAAAAAGAAGTCATTTTTAGGCTCATGGACTTTAAGTTTCTAAGGGAGTGGCGCTCGTCTGACAAGACGTTGCAATCATCATCATGAATGTATGTACCGGGTTATAGGTATTCAAGAGTGATAAGTAATTTATCACATTTTCACTCCAAACAAGACACATTGCCACTTTCGTGTAGGGGGCTACTATCAGGGGCAACAACTACTGGGGTACTATGGTGGGATTTGGGCAGCAAGATGTCGGTTCACGTTACACTTGAACTTCTGCATGTCAGTACAGTTGGAGAAGCAGGGACCTGGAATGGAATTCCAGAGTCTAACGGTTCTGGGGAAGTGCTCCATAAAAGTATAGCAAAATATATTTTATTAATAGAAACAAATTTACATTGTCACAACACTGGACATGCTAATGTTTCGGATAATCGGTAAAAACTATAAATCCTCGTCAGGCGAACTAGTAAATAGTTGCTTTCCACAGAACCGACCATCTGTTCGAAACATTAGCATGTCCAGTATCGCGACCATGTAAATGTTTCTATTAATAATAAAAAATATATAAACATATGGCGATATATATATATATATATATATATATATATATATATATATATATATATATATATATATAAGGAGAAGGAACTTAATGCAACTATGCCAATGGGCTATTTTTTTTTTTTCTTTAATGAAAATGAAATAAAAATAAAAATGTTTTTCCCGTTGTGTGTTATGACGAATACTGGAATTTTTTTTCCGGAAGCACGGTATAACTTTCTAACAGTACAATAGAGTATTTGAAAAAATGAAAATAACTAAATAAATAAGTAGAGAGAGAGAGAGAGAGAGAGAGAGAGAGAGAGAGAGAGAGAGAGAGAGAGAGAGAGAGTTGTACGCTCCAAGGTTATGGCAATTATAAGATGAAGGGAAAAGTCATTTCCTCCGAAGAGGATTGATTCTTATTTGTTCCGTCCGGTCACATGACTAAAAATTAAAATATGGCAAAAGAAGGGGAGGGGGAGAGAAAATGAGATAAGTCGAGAGAGAGGAAGAGAGGGGAGGAAGTGGACATTCATTATTTTCCGTCCAATTTCAGTCATACTGGCGCATGCGCTTATTACGAAGCGAAAACGTCGAGTTATACTAATTGTGATTATCTACTATAAAAGATAAAACTAATTTTGGTTTCAATGTTTACCGATAATCTAATTAAAACAGATAAAGAAAAATGAAAGTTTTGGTTTCTTTTTTATTATAAGAAATAGTTTTCAATTTCTTTTAATTTCGTTTATCTATTTTACGGCATATCAAACTGTTTTACGGCATATCAAGATGTTTTACTGCATAGACATTGTTTAATTTAGTTAATTCCAAAGCATAAGACCTAATGTAAACGATTTATTATATGCAATTATTTGAACACAAATTGCTATTTTAATCATAATTCAATAAAAAATGGTTAAATATTTTCACCAGTGTTATTAGTAGGTACGTGGTAATCTTTTTTGTTTTGTTTGTATAAAATTTAGAGCATTTGATATTCTATTTTGTCGTTTGTATAGCGACGTGTTGAACCCCAATTTAGGAACAAGGACGCCAACATATTGAATATGTAATGTTATCGTGAATAGCAATGTACGTGAGGTGCCCCGAAAGTAATGCCTCCATTTTTTATTTTTCCCAAATAGATCAAATTATGTTATGATGACTGAACGCACATATTTATGACTTGAAAGTTTAACCGCTCTGTTACAGATATTGACGGTGTGAAAATTTAATAAAGCAACGCCTGTTATGGACGTGAACCAGAAGCATAAATACGTCATTGAATTTCTGGCAAAAGTGCGTTGAGAATGGTGGTGACTATGTAGAAAAATAAATTCTGGATTACAAAAGGTTGCTCGTTTTAATTGTACCACTTCTGTAACGTTTCCGTTATGATCGAACCGTGTTGATTACACTTCAAACACCTTTCGGATCCCCACTCCATCTAGTACCGTCGGAAATGAAACAAACAAGCAAAAATAAATAAATCCGATTTGGCATTTTTTTCTTCTGTTTTATAAAGTCGTCTAATTTACATATGTGCTTTTTTCGGCTACTGCTGCTAATATTTTACAGCTCCTGCTGATATTTTCTGTTGCACCTTTGTCTTTGTAATTCTTCAACCTTTCAAAAAAAATAGGAGGCGTTTTTTTTAAGATCCCTTGTAAATAGGAGAAACACAACGATGAATGAACAGTAATAATAAAGAGGGTTGCATTTACATAAATACATACATTTAAAAGTTTTGTGAAAAAAAAACTAAGATAGACATAGATAGTAAAACCCGATGCATAAAAGAGTGTACAAATAATAGAAATAATTGCGAAAGATGATTCTACGTAAATGTCATCAACACAATTAAATTGCATGTATTACCAGGGTAGAACTAAATTATAGAGAATGCATGGACTATGTAAATTAAATATAATTTATTTTAATGAAGTCTGGAATATATTCTGCACAAGAATATTACGACGAGTAGAAAGCTGTTTTAATGCGATGATTAGCTGTTTGTATAATCTCTTGTAGACTGCCATCGGAAGCGAAAGTTGACGAGCCAGTCGTGTTTGACTGTAATCTGACGTTAAGACGCCGATCAATGTGCGATAAAGGAACAGACGATCTTTCAGGAAAATATTGGGGGGAAAAATCAACGGGACCAGCCGAGAGCTTCTCAATAGTTATCTTTTCGAGTTTATGTGGAGAGAGAAATTTAGTAATGATCCTTTTGCCTCCATCTTAAACCATATATCGGAAAGCTACCTGGTTGGGTTGGAGAAGTTTCTTCCAGATCCGCTGTCTCTTCTCACCTCACTTTGACATCGTCTGATGCGACTGTAGAAAAGTCTACCTAATCATAAGGAATATCCCGACTGTCTTAATTTAATTTTTTTAAATCGGTTGTCCAGCCCACTCTACATGAAAAAGATGTTCATGAAAAGAAAAAAAAAAAAGTTTACTTTACATTATTTAAGTTCGAAAGTAAAATATCCGTGATCAAAGTATAAGGAAATAGATTTTTAATTCGTAAATAAAATAATTATCGCCTACCCCCCCCCGGACAAATGAGGAATTGGAACTAATAAGTCACTCCCGTTCGTCCGTTCATTTGTTCGTTTGTTTGCACTTTTCTCAATAACCACGCTTTGGATATTTTTGAAATTTTGCACAAACATTAGTCATGGTGAAAGTAAATTTTTGCCAGAACGGATTTTTCGGGATAATTCTCGTTGCCCCCATCCCCCGCTACGGGGCATTTTAGGGGTAAAATTGCCACCAAATCGTTCATCCGTACATTTGTTCGCACTTCTCTCAATAAGCATGCCGTTGATGTTTTTGAAATTTTGCACAAACATTAGTCATGGTGAATATAAATTTTTCATTTGTGGAGTGGGACCCGGTATGCTCGGCTTGTATTCTTAGTAAATATCACATTGTCTGTAGTAACCTTTAAATGAGTGTCACTTTAACCGCTAAACGAGAAACAAATATTGACCCGGATCCTCGGGATTTTCCGTCAATTATAATTCAGGTTCGACCGGCAATCACCGGATTAAGCCGAGCAAATTAAGAGACGCAGACGAATTTCAAAACAAACAAAGCGAATAGAAATAGAAATACAATAAATAAAAAATAATAAAAACCTACTGTAAATTTACTGAATTTTTATATTTTTTTCAAGAAAAGTTGCATTTTATATATATTTTTTTTGTAATTTTTTTATCAACAAAAGTTTGTTTTCTTTTCAAGAAAAGATGATTGTTTTTTAACCATAAATTGTTAGATGAAAGTACATCTTTCTTTTTCAAGAAAGCTTACATTTTTGTGTTTTATTTAAAAAAAAATATGCAGTAAACGTTGTATTTTTTTTGTTAAACAGAAATTGTTTCGATATTTTTTTTTTGACGAGCGTACTCAGCGTAGTATAAACACACCCAACCTCCCCATGTTAAGAACGGCTTTCGGAATAAACACCCCCCTCTCGAAAGCCGTTCTTAACATGGGCAAGTTGAGGGCGTTTATTTCCTAAAACCGTTCTTAGCATGGAGAGTTAGGAGGTGTTTATACTATGCTGGGTATTGTCGTAAAAAATACCGTTGGTTTTATATATAAGAAAAGATGAATGATTTTTATGAAAACCGTAAATTGTTAGGTGAAAAAATTTACAAATTATATTTTTTCAACAAAAGTTTAAAAAGTAATCAGAAAAAATACCCTCCTCACCAAAAAAATAATTGTAAAATTATATTTTTTATACAAATAGCAACAAAAAAAATGTTGATTCAGCGTTTCAATATTTGAACAACGCTTGGCTTGATCCTGTGGTTGCTGGTCGAGCCCCAGCCATAATTGACGGAAAATCCCGAGGATCCGGGTCAAATTCTGCAAGAGTAGACAAATATTTCTTAGCGCTTCATCCGTGTCACGAGTCCACCATTCGAAACGTTATGAGAATAAAATCCGAAATGAGAACAGTAGTCCGAATAATGTAAATAATACGAATTATACCGTGCAACACTCAAAAATGTTTAGGACATCTGTGACCATTTTTATATGAAACAATGACATGAAAAATTCATTTCTGGCGTTTTTTTTTTTGTTTTGTTTTTTTTGTCAAATTAGGTAAAGTTTTTTTTTTATATAACTTTCGGGAATTTTGCGGAGAATCTTAGTGATGTAAGTGATGAACATGGCGAGAGATTCCATCAGGATATTTATGTGATGGAGAAACGTTCTAAAGGAAAATGGACTCTGGCATATTGGAAGACTACCACTGGAATATAAAAAGGGAGGATAACACTCAACACAAGCTAAGAGGACAAATGTTTTTATTCATAACTAATACTAATAAAATATGATAGATAGCACATGGAAACAATGTCTAATGTAGAGAAATAGCGGAAAGATTTAGTGTCAGGATATTTTTCTTACACCGAAACAGGTTTTATGTTGCATGTACTTTTTTTAACTTGAAACTTGTGGTACAGTGTTATTAACCAACATATAAAAAAATAAAAAATAAAAAAATAAAAAAAATAAAAAATAAAAAAAAAAAAATAAAAAAATAAAAAATAAAAAATAAAAAAATAAAAAATAAAAAACACACTGAAACATAATATTTTCAATGTAAAAGATTTCAACTAAGAAAGTTGGTCAACCCCGATTATTATTTAAAGAGAAACGGGTTCCATTACTTCCAAATTACTTACTTTTGCTTAAAACTATATTTTTGTACTAAAATAATAAAACATTAAACATTAAAAACAGTAAGAAATGCAATCATGGCCGATTAAAAGTTATTTATAAAAATGCCTTATCTGCCCCTTCAGTGTTTTTTCAGTGAGCGCTCCTCAAATGACAAATACTACACTTGCCTTCTTTCCTTTCGGAGGTGGGTAATGCCCGGAGTATAGCGTATGAGAACCGAGCACATTTTTTGTATTGGGCAGTTATTTAATGTTTTTCGTTCACATAGGAATGCTGACGCCACTCAATAGAAATGACGTCATCCAATGTTTTTTTTTTCTTTTTTTCTTTTTTTTTTTTTTTAAAGATTTTCCAAATAAATATTTCGAAGGGGGGAAACACTGTGAAAATCGCAGAAGATGAAAACCATTCCAAGGGTCAAAGTTCGTTTCCCTTTAGTTAAAATCATCAGTCGGGACAAGCTAATCAAATGGTACCAATACACAATATCACCAACGCTAGAATCCATCCAGGATCTGGGGACCGGTAGTGATTTCTGTTTCGGCCTTGAGATGCTGTTTCCAGGCTGCATCGGTAAACAGTGGATCAAGTTTGATCAACCGAGTGTTTACGACAGGCGTCAGAACTTCAAGCGGCTCCAATTGGCATTGCATTCTATGAAACTAAACAAAGATGTCCCGATTGATAAACTGGAGGTGGGTCATCGTGCGGAGACTTACTTCTTTGCCTTATGGTTCAAAGCGTTTTTCGAGGCCAACCATAAAAACACCACGGACGACTCACTTCCGTTATTAAGAAAGCTTAAATGCAACAAGCAAATGCTACCAAAGGGCGGATTTCGAAAAAATGCCGATTGTGAGCCTCGAAAAGGGGACACAATAGGAAAACTTTCGGTCGACTTTCGAGAAAATGCGAACAGTAAGAAGAATCCATTAGAGAATAAGATTTCTCTGCAGAAGAGAAGGAACTTACGAATGTTGTCGCTTTCTGAATCCTATGGAGACGGAAATAACTTAAGTGGACCTATTGAGATATTAGAGCAACAAGAAATCAAGGCCTTATCAAAACAAACCGAGGTTATAAAGGACTTTCCTGAACGTAAAGAGGTATTTGAGAAGGATAAAGTAAATTATAAGAAACGAATTAGAAATTTACAACAGTTGAAAATGTATTTTTTCCACGGATCACAAGATGATTCCGATAATCATCCAGATATGTCTGATCGTCGCCTGGAACAACACATCAAAGAGTACGACGACAAAGTTAAAGACAACGGGAAAACAAGTATGAAAAAGACCGCTTTCGAAATAAAACTGGATGAGATCAATCAGGTACTCACGGCACAACAAATGGTTATACACAGGTTGGAACAGGAGAAGCAACTTAAAAGTAATCAGGTTACTATGCTAGAAAATATTGTCGGCGAACTGGTGCAAACTATTAAAGAGCTCAAACATGTGAAGCAAAGCCAAGTCCGCCAAATCAAATATCTATATGAGTCGACAAACATGCAGATGAGGCAGACAAAAGATCTTCAACAAATCTTGAACTACCTGTTGAAAAGTCTGTCGGACGTGATCCAAACGAAAAAGGAACAGTCAAAAAGAATAGAGGACCTGGAACAGGCGAACATGAAAATGTGTCTAAACAACACGATGCTTATTAAAGGCAACAAGGAAATGGCTGCACACGTGGAAGATTTGAAGAAGAACTACAGAGACCTGATTCAACAAAATGACACCTTGACAAAATTCAACCAACATTTGAGCCGCAATTACAACAACCTTTATAGTAAGAATGATGACTTGCAGCAGCGTAATGAGTGTTTGGCGAGGAACTATGAGACACTTCTTTGCTACTCGTGTGTTGAGGTGAACATCTACTTCAAACAACTGCTCAAGATCGAGAAGGCGTGCAAAAAAGAGCCGAATAGCTGCCTGCGCATGCGTTTAAACGCCATTTTGAATCAGACCAAATACAACTCGTTATCTGTTCCTGGCTCGAGAAGACGTGAATACGGATATTCAAATGGTGGTTTTTAACATAGAAAACAAAAGGTATAATAAATAAAAAGAAAAAAAAATCGTTATCTATTGATTACTATCGATCACTCTAAATATAAAAACCAGGTGCTTGTGCAGTATAATAGAATCTCGAACTAATGCATTTAGGTAAAAACAGTATTACGTACTTGCGTGTTAAATTGAAATTAGTATCAATTCGAAAAATTACGACAAATGATCCAGTAGATGTGCTAGTACTATTTTTTACAAAATCATAGAAACTAGGGGTCGGATATTTTCTTTTTGTTTTCAATGGCAGATTTCAAAGAAAGCAAGGGAGATAAGTCGGTTTGTCACACAGAATTGGTTGCAAGACTTTTCCATATTTAAACATACGATAAACTCTATAATTCAATAAATTCTTAGAACTGCACGCCTGTGAAACTCTGTTCACTTTGCCTGCTTTCCAACTGACTACAATTTAGTCATCTTCAAGTCCAACGTAAACAAATTCTTGTTGAACCGCCTCCTTAAGTAATCCACCAAATTTCCATTATTAACGATTGCTACAATATCATCCCATTGACTACTGGACACTCATTAACCCTTATTCTCGTGTGGCTTCCTACCCTTGATAAGTGGTGGTTCCTATCTAATATATATATATATATATATATATATATATATATATATATATATATATATATATATACTTATAACTATTTTTCTGCTATATCATTTTTTGTAATTTCGGAATTTGTAATAATGTATACTAATTTCAACATGACACGTAAGTACGAAAGTAATAAATGTGCAAGAGTGTTTCACCTAAAATGCCTTTGCTCGAAATTATACTGCACGGAAAAAAAAAAAAACTGAAATGGGGGAGCGTTCCAAAAATAATGACACCTATTTTTTATTCCATCCGAATGGATCAGAGAGGATTGCAAATTGCATTTTCATGATGAATGAACTCATGCATTCATGGCTTGAAAATTTCATCTCTCAATTGCAAATATTGACGGTGTGAAATTAAGAAAGCAACTTATTGAGTTCCACTCTGCAGAAAAAAAATTGGATTGGTCAACATTCAGTGGCGCCTGTTGAATGTTTTTGAAGCTGATGCAGTTAATATCATCACAGTTAGGAGATAGGTTTATTGATTTCAGAGTGGCGACAAAGATGTGAGTGACAAAATGCGTTTCAGACGTTCATGCACAGCCACCATCGCTGATAAAAGCGCATTGAGGATGGTGGTGATTATACAGAAAAATAAATTCTGGAGCACAAAATATCTCTAGATTTAATGGTATCACTCCCATCTTCGTAGCTCTTTAACTATTTTTTAGTTAAAAAATAAGATGCATTACATTTAGAAAGAGACTTGTAGAATATAATTTGATGCCGGGACAGTAGTAGTAAATCACCATGAAACACACTAGAATATATTGTGTTTTTAAAGAAGCTTACCATGTAGTTTCTATGCAATCATGATTTTCAGCTGTTTTCACATGCGACGTATTTCATTTCGCTTTCTAGTTAATGTCGGGTCATCAGGAGAAAATACGAACCGTTTCAGGACCTTCATTTCCTTAGTTAATTCACTTTAGACTTGTATATAATCGTGTTTATCATCTTTTTTGCTTGTGCGTATTTTATTTCGGCCTCCAGATAATGCCAGGTTATCAGAATTTAAAGCATTTAGGATAGGATTTGGGTCTCTTGCCTTAAATAAGAGAAATTTTTTTCATGGCAAATGCAACACTCTCTAGATCAGAAGTGGTTAATCTACATCTGTAAGATCGTTAATAGCTTGCCATTTCATACGACCTTACACGAGACAGCCGCAAGTGATGGTTCGAGATGTGATGCATTCCAGGTGAAAGGGGGGGGGGCGAATCGCCGGGCAAGAAGTTCCGCCGTTTCGGTTGCTGTGCATGTGATCTTTTGGTTATTGGATAGTGGAGGAATTACTGATTGCCCTTTATTCACTACACTATTATAGATTTACCAGAAATCACGAGTTCCTATCTTTTGCGATTCTATGCATTCCTGGTTATTTCAGCATGTGTTCTTTTGGCTGTCGCTATTTCTAGCATCTATGAATTTTTGCCTATTTGTATTTTGCTAACGACCTACAAACCAGCGAAGTGCATGCTGTCTTTGTGCAATTTCAGCTGCACAATCTGTAGTGAACCATGGGGGTGAATAGGGCTTGCTCTAATACTTCCGTGTGGGGACATTTTTTTTTCTTTTACATTTTCAACCAAACAAGGCACATTGCCACTTTGGTGTAGGGGGCTACTATCAGGGGCAGAAACTGCTGGGGCACTATGTTGGGATTTTGGCAGCAAGATGTCGGTTCACGTTACACTTGAACTTCTGCATGTCAGTACAGTTAGGGAAGCCGGGACCTGGAATGGAATTCCAGAGTCTAGTGGTTCTGGGGAAGAAACTACTGGAGTAGAAAGATCTTTTACATCTAGGATCTCTACTGTGTGGGGGTGGGATTTAGCTGCCTTTCGGGTTTGTCGAGGGTGTCTATGTCGTGGGGGCACAAGTGTCTGCAGTTCATCAGAGCATTCACCATTAAAATACTTGTAGAAAAGGCAGAGGGATGCAACGTTTCGTCGATGGGACAGAGGCTGAAGCTTAAATGCCAGTTCAGGGCCTATCAGATTAGCGACTCTCTTTTGAACCTTGTCTAGGAGCGAGAGACTAGCAGCAGATGCACCAGCCCAAATATGACAACAATACTCCATACATGGGCGAATGGTGGCCTTATAGAAGTACAGGATACTTTCAGGTGTCAGTAGTTTTCTAGCACGGTAGAGAGAGCCTACCTTTTTCGCAGCGGCCCTGGCAATGTTTTCAATATAATTGTTCCAACTCATGTTTCCTGTGAACGTTAGGCCAAGCAGTTTGAAAGATGTACTCTCAGACAGGGAGTCACTGGCCATTGCTATTGATGGCAGAGAAGGTTCCTTGTAATTATTGAAGGAAACCAGTTTAGTCTTGGCAGCATTGAATGTGACCATCCATTTATGTCCCCATTCCACTACAGATTGGAGGTCATCCTCTAGTGTTTTTGCCATTTCTTTAGTTATGTGTTCATTTGTTTTCCTGTCATGCCTGTTATAGAGTGTGGTGTTATCAGCATATATACCCATCTCAGAGGCAGTTTTGTCGGGGAGGCCATTAATAAATATTAGGAACAATAGAGGCCCAAGGATAGACCTCTGAGGCACTCCCGCATTTATATCACACTGTTTAGATGTACGACCATCAAGGACAACCTGGATTTTTCTCTTATCTAAGAAAGATTTAATTATGTTAAGTATTCTACCAGTGATACCATACGATCTAATTTTCCTTAGGAGACCCTCATCCCATACCCTGACAAAAGCCTTAGATATATCTAGAGCTACCGCTCTGCCCTCCCCCGCTTTGTCCAATGAATGGTATATATGTTCAGAGATTACAGTGAGGATGTCTGCTGTGGAACGGGCTTGTCTAAATCCATATTGTTTGTCAGTCAGAAGTTTAGCATCTGTAAGGTGACGGACTAGAGCATGGTTAATTATGGTTTTCAATGCCCGCTTTGCACCATTCAGTTGTCTGATCGCTACACTGTTCAGCAGGAAGAGAGAAGATATTGGTCCATGTGGCATCTCTGTGTTCTCTGATTGCTTTCCAGTTAACTTTTTTGTAAAACCTTTTTATTTTGAGCAGTATCTTCTCACCTTGGAGTTGAGATTTTAGTGTAATGTATACTAATACCACTAGGTGATCTTCGTTTCCATCTGGATTATGGATTATGGGCATTAGCCACACAATCCTCGAGTTCTGTGCTAAAGAATAAGTCTGGAAGTTAAGTTTGCTGGTGTTCACGATCGGGGGTGGGTGAGTCGGGAACATTACTATCTGTGTGAGGGGATGGACTATACAGAAGCTATAAGTACAACTTCCATCTGCATTTGTGCAACTTGAGAAACTAAGACAATTTCATGGTGGACATTAAAGTCACCTAACACATGTATTTAGGCGTTACTATAAAAGAAGAGTGCTGCATATATACTATCAGAGACGTGATCGATTAGACTACAATCCTTTCTTGAGGGAGAGAAAATTAAAGTAACTAACGCAGTGATGAAAGGCTAGTGGAAGGCATATAAAAGCCTGGTCATCCGATTCAAACGTTTAAAGTTGTTAAAAAGGAGGGTGCTACAAATATAGACTCCAAGCACGTGCATATATCTATCTGTAGCAGCGTCAGAAAGCGTCAGTAAAAATTCGCGGTAAACACTGGACTATTTAGACTTACTGTCTTTTGAAGCTTATAACTTCTTGAAAAATGTAATTCAAACACTAATTATTTTTTTTAATTAAAGGAGCAAAGACCAAATTAAAAAAAAATAACAGGTTTAATAGCAAATTATGCAATATTTGTTTTTTAAAATCGGTTTTCCTAAAAACGATTTAAAAAAAACAACGAAATTTTACTTCCTTCGATTATAAAAAAATATATATAAATTCCAAAAAAATTACCTATAAAAACTAGTATTCGATGAGTAGTTCAATTGTACATTGTTAAGAATTTATCATATTCATACTTATATTCCATGTCCTTTTTAAATAAAATACTTTTTTAAACAAGGATTAAAAACAGATGCGAACTCACATTTTTTTTAACTGTTCAAATAAAGGGAGACAAGTCTGATTTTATTCGCCTTTATATTCCAGCGCCTTGAAGGGACATAATTTATATGTCTTTTTAATGCGTGCTGTAAACCAAATTTAGTATTTCGGTCCTCCGTACTTAAAAACCGAACATATTCACATAAGTTTTTATTGTTAAACAAAAAAAAAAACAAAACAAAAAATCAACAGTTGACCGATTTAATTTTTTTTATTCTCTTAATGAAATACACGAGTTTTTGATTGATATAGTTTAATACTTCTTTATCGACTGAATTTTTTGTTTTTTTAATATCTAAAAAAAGAAAACATTGAATGAAATAGAAAAAATTATTGTAAGCATCCATTGACATTCTAAGCATAACATAAGCTTCCACTTAAAAAAGAATTCAACGTGGTTTAAAAAAAAAAGGTTTTACACTTTGGACTTTATAGGTAAATTTCCAAAAAACTATTCTTTTTGTTTTGTTTTAAATTATATTTTATTTATTGATCTTTTATCTTCAATTTGTGATATATAAAACTTTGGTACATAAATAAATTATTAAAATTTTAATAGACATTTCAAAATGGGGGGGTTAATTAAAAAAAAACGTTTGTCCAAAATATTACATTTGGTTTATTGGAAAGGGCATAAAATTTCACACTGACCCTGAAAATATCGTAAAAATTGAACTAATAGAAAACTTTTGATAGATCTTTAAAGTTTAGAAATTGAAAAATATTTTACCCGTAAAATTTAATTGATTTCATTACGTAAAACAATGGCTGCATGAAGGCGCACCGGCACTTTGTAAACACTGTTTTTTTTTTTTTAAATAAAAAATAATATTTCTAATATTCTTTTTAAACAACTTTAATAGTTTATTTTGGAAGTATATTCCATAAGGAAAATAAACAACCCACTTTAAAAAGAGAAATTACGAATTTTTTTATATTTTATTCGCAGTTTTGTGTGAGGGGTGTCAAAAATTCCCTCAAAATTCTGATACAACTAATCAATCTGAGTCCTCATTGTATGCCCTGTCATGTTAAAGTAGTTAGTAGTTGAGGAGTGCAAGTTTGTTTCCCTTAATGCTAAGATATTCGGGGAGTTTACTAAGAGGTAAAACTCTACATTATCTAGGTTGCTTCCTAAGCCCAAGGATATGTGTGAAAGCGAGCCTCAAGGGAGGAGGCTAATTGGTTTTGTTGGAGTAGCTGTCTGGTTTGAACGTGATATTTGTTTGGGTTATCATTTCATTACGTTTTTGTTTAATTTCAGGTTCGGTGGAGAGTGTTGAGCATACACACATACACACACAGACATAGTGGTCTATTAGCCGAGTAGTTTTGGCCTGGTGGAAGCCTACAAGAGATGGCAGCAGGGTCCATGCGCGACATGGCACTACAACTATTCTGATATTATACAACTGATGATAGAGCAGCTGCTCTAAGCGCTATCAAAGAGTTAGAACCCCTGTACTGTAGGTCGGAAACAGCGGCCAGACAAACTGTCAATCAGGTACGCTCAATATCTTAGACAAGACCAGCCCAATCCAGCCAAGTTAGCACAAGTGGCATGCAAGCCAACCCAATTTGCTCAGATTCCAAAAGAGAGCAATTGAGAATAGGGAATAAAGGAACAGAGTTCAATATCCTAGTCAGGAAACAAGGCCAAGCACATAGTGGCTCTGGTGAGTCCCTAGTATTTTACCTCTCCATCTAGGTAATAGACAAAGAAGGAGTGTGAAAGCCTGCGATAGGCAGAGCCTATCTACCCCTTAAGCAATTTAGGTTTACAAACCACGAACTTTGTTCGAGTTACCAGCTCTAAGAAAGTTGTCGACCATGACTGAGGAGGCCTCTTTCGCCCAGTTTTAATATTAGTTTTCCTTCTCTTAGATGGATGACCTGACAAGATCTACGGGTCCATCACACTGAAAGAGGTAACCATGTGCCTGGTTTTTACATCAGGTATTTTTGCGCTCCCGCATGAAAATATTGAGTATCTTACTTTAAAGCTTTGCTCTATTCTAAATAAATAAGCGTAGGATTGGAAATAGATTTCCATCTAACATTAAGAAAAAAATCATGTATCTATTAAGTATTGTGAGAGAAACAGTCTGTTTTAGTAATTAATTTGATTCAAAATAAATAACTAGGATATTAATGATAAGTACTTGGATATGTAAGAAAATACAAAGTAAAGAAACGAAAGAAATGGTATAATAAGATTTACGTATTGACGTTACACACAACACGGATAGATAGATGTATTTTACTTTGTGTCCTTTGAACGACCCATGCCGGTTCAGCTAAAAGACCAGTACTTTCACGTCGAATAAATTAGGGTGCAAAGATTACTATCTATTTGAAAGCATTAAGAGGGAGTGAGGGTCTGCCTTAAGAGCCAAATGTGTGCTTTAGACTGAGAGCCGGTAGTTTAATACTTTTCTTGTATTTAATTGGAACGGGATAGTTTTCGATTTTTGTATTCATATTTTAAATCATGCAAACTCATTTTCCAAAAGTGATGATGCGTATTTCCAATTTCTCTATTATATCTATACATTTATTGCTTACTTAAACAAGATGACACGTGAGCCGGAAATCTGGGAAAATAGATTATTCAAGCGAGTAGATAGCACGGAATAGAATGAAATAATAAAATAAATTTAAAATATTTTTTAGTATTAATTTTAAAACGGACTTAGGCATGGTAAAAAGTATTACTAGATTTGTAGTATAGGAACAAGAAAAAATGTTCAAGTAAGATTCAAAATGATATTAGGATTAGAGAATCTGTACCCTTGAGTCCACAAAAGGGAAAAATATAAGGAGTACTTAGTAATATAGGTTTAGGTAATAATGAATATTTATAGTCGATAAGTAGATACCATTACAGATATTATCTGAGCTCCAATCCCTGGTCCCTCTCGCCAAACTTTTACGATAAACACCTGTCTAGCTGAAACCACTGCCAAAATTTTCCCCACTCTTTAACTGTGCCAAATCCAGAACGTAGATTTCATGAACAAAGCTTCTTTCTGAGAAGTGCACGCATGTGGAACTCTCTTCCGTCTGCCTGTTTCCCACCTGACTACAACTTGGATGTATTCAAGTCCAACATAAACAAATTCCTAATGAACCGCCCCATTATGTAACACACTTTATCAAATCTCCAATACTAACGATTACTACGATACTATCCAAGTGATTACTGTACACGCAATAACCCTTATCCCCGAATGGCTTCCGGGCCTTGATAAGTGGTGACTTCCATGTAAAAAAAAATATAAACATATATAACATCGATCCATGCAGATATAAAATTCAGATATTAAGTATCATACTTAAAGTTCTTCTCGATTCTAAAGTATATATATATATATATATATATATATATATATATATATATATATATATATATATATATATATATATATATTAATAAATAAATAATTTTTTTCGCTCTTCAACATTTTCCTTCTCTCGTGTTTCTGCATAATGTTCTTTTCTGACACTTATACGGGTGCCTTCAATGAGTTTCCTGACTTATTCGCGTGGACACTTTTATTGATAGTACACACATGAAACTCTAATTCCCTTCGAAGTAATCTCTTCCGGCTGCAATGCACTTGTTGTACTGTTCCAACAACTTCTGGAACACCTCACGGAAGTCATCCTGTATAAGCTTGTCAATGACCCTCATCACATCTTCTTTCATCTCCTTAATTATTTCATAATGACAGCCTCTGAGGGTTTTCTTGAGTTTAAGGAATAACCAAAAGTCACAAGGGAATGTGAGGAACTGTATTGATGCCCATCTTGGTCAAATAATATGTGATCATCTTTGGGCATCCTCAGGACAAACTTTACGCAAATCTTCCATATCTTCAATTTCTTTGTGAATAATTGTGTGTACAGTTCCCACATTGACATCAAACTATGAACTTATTGTCTCTATAAACACACGACGGTCTTTATTCAGTAAATTCTTTATTTGACCAATCCACTCTGGTGTTATGACATTTTACTCCTCCTTCACCTTTCATCATTCCTCACAAACTCTCTGCCTTCCTTGAATCTCTTATGCCATTCAAAAACTAATGCTAAATTCATACAAAATGGTCCAAAAGCAGTTTGAAGCATGCCACACATTTCTGTTGCATTTTTGCCAAGTTGAAAACATAATTTTATTGCATATCGTTCTTCTAAACTGTCCCCACGTCCAGATTGCATTTTTGAAATTCACCAGCTGTGAAAATCAGGCTTTAGTAAGGTGTGTCCTAATTCCTGTTCTAACTGTTCATTTGGACTTGAAATCATAAAAATTGGTCAGTCATCTCATAAGATGTATAGCAATAACATATTGAATTTTTAAGAGTCTATGACAATTTTAAATGCCACTACTAAAAAGTCTGAAATATTATTGAAGTCTCCTTGTAAGAAATGAACTCCAAAAGGATTTCAGTATTTACAAAATCACTTCCAATTTTTTATATGAAATCTCAAGCGAGTTCTTGAAATAGCTGAAGCAGCTATAATTTGAAAGCCGTGAAAATAAAATTTGGGTTAAAGTTAAAAAATTAATCCCTAAAAAAATGTTGAAAAAACTTCGTAAAAAGAGTAAAGAAAAGGCAACTTTCAAATTGTAAACATTTTCGGGATTGACGCTTGATTCTCCATCAATACTCTGAACTGACTTCGTAAGTGCTGAAATCCTCCAGGTACTCATTCCTTATAAGTACTGTTTTTCCCAACCTACAATATACATTCTATCTTTTGTATTAATTTTCATTTTTATTTCAACTACAAAATTTTTTTTTTTTACAATAATAACATGATGTATTATCGGGATTTTCATATACTGAACCAGGTGATATTATACCGAAATATTATATGAATAAAGCAGTGTCTATAAATCAGATTTTTCAAGGACATCCAAGAGTTATTTTGTGAACGTTTGTACATCGTCCATTAATACTGCATCGATTGTGTTCTTTTATCTCATTTGTCCATCATCGTCACACACATGATGTTCATCTTATCCTTTTATCTTTTCTTCTTTATTTCCGTCATTTATTTATTTACGTGACTCCTCTTATACTGTTGCTTTTATAATTTTTACATTCTTTATTCATCCCACGAGACACATGAAATCTCACATTAAACAGCAGATATACTTCCGGTTGATCTGTTTATACTTTTCAATAACATTTACACGCGTGCACATGTATATATTCATTTCTTACATATAAATAGCTATCATGGACACTATTTCGCCTTTACTGTGGCTCATCAGTATGGTATGGTTTTTTCATGGTAAATAACTGATGATTCTTACAATAATAATAAAATTGGAGTAAATTTTTGGACGCAACTTAATAATGAACTCATTTCACTTGTACCCCTCGACGTACATATCCCGACAAACCCGCTTAGCAATAAGAGCTCACCCCTTCACTGTTGTTGTCCCTAAATGCCAGAAAGTTTTTTTTATTCTAATAGTTTCTTCCCTCGAACAGCTATGCTTTGGTATTCCCTTCCTGCTGCTTGCTTTCCTGGTTGTATTGATATGCAGAAGTTTAAATGTAATATAAACAAATATCTTGTTAATCTTTTCTAGACATGGCCCCAAATAGTAGCGCCTTATGTCCAAGTGGCGATATGCTTTGTAAGACGTGAACATGAGTAAAAAAAAAAAATACAATGATTGCAAGAGATTAATCGGATTATAAACAAAGAAAATTTTCCAACGAAGGATTTGGGGTTATTTTTTATTTATTTATTTAAAAAAATAATTTTTTTCATATAGTTTGAAAGGTTAAAAAAAAAAACTTACACCTGTTGTGTGGATTTGTTTTCATTATTTTCATATTACGGGGTGTTATTTTAAGCCGTATCAGTCGCTGTATATTCCGGCATTCCTCAGGTGACGAATGTATTCTTTTGTGAAACGAATTCCTGTCGAATATATTTCGATTAATTAACAGTGATTTGGGCAAAAAGTGGGACGACGTTTAGAAGTGGAAGTTAAGTATAATAACTTGTGGTGTAAGTTTGTATACGACACTTGTTATGTTTAATTGGCGGAAGATTTGACTTCACGGGTCAGGTCATGCTAGATAAGTGCGACCGGAAATATTAGACAACAAAGATGAAGTGACTCACCTCGTTTTAAGTGCATGGCATTGCCAGCCTTCTTTGATGTGTCGGATTTGAGCTTAATCATTAACAGAAACACTCGCCAAGTGTCTGCTCACACATGCTGGGTCATATATCTGTACATTTTACATATACTAGCAGGGGGGCCTGGATTCACCTGGCTTGAATGAGAAAACTAATTCCTTTTGCCACACAGGGTTTTCTCTTTTTTTTTTTTTTTAATTTATTTTAAATTTTATAAAATGACAAATTTTATGGTGGAGTTCAAGTATCTACTCGACATTGACTGTATCAAAGGAGTGGCTGTATATTGACAGTAAATGTATGGTCAATAACATCTTCGAGGCATATCCGGCGTTTTCTGGGCATGATTGAGGACTTATTTCATTCATTGAAGCGAGTAATACCGTTTCTTATCTGTTAACCCATATAATAAAAAAATATAACAATTTTGTAATTTAAATAAAAAATATTTTTAAAGGCGACTTACTTCTCATGCATGTCTCACTATATATGTGGGTTCTAATATTATGGGAAAACTGGTACTTTTGCTTGTTTCTTTGCTTGCTTGCACATTGAATGTTTTTAGTTGGGTACCAATAAGAGGAAAATTGATGAAAAGCATAACATACGAACTGGACAGTAGTGGGAAGTGGGAAATTAAGGGAATAATAGTAGAAATAGTGTAAAAGGGGAGTAAGAAAATGTAGTAAATAAATAAATGATGTAAATAAAAAAGTTAAAGTACAAACTAAAATAATCGCAGTAGAAGTTGCGTCGAAAGAAAATGGTAGTATGACGTAAATGACGTAAATGACGTATGTAAATAAAGTGAAAAAAGAAATATCATTTAAACACAGTAGTGTTTGAATATATGGTTAAGTGGCAGTTTTAGTCATTTAGAACTGCTTTAAAGCTTCATCACTCGCTAATTTTTTACCAATTTCAAACAATTCTTACAGTTTATAGATCACCTTCTCAGCTGTATTGTGAAAAAAAAAATTCAATTTTCGTGCAGTAAATCACAAGTTTCGATGAATTTACTAGTGTTCAAAATCGTAAAAAAACAAAACGTAAAGAGGTAAGCGACGTTTTTATGACTGGTTTCCACAGCAACTACGTGGCTTCAGCGACTACTGTTGCTACCAATTCACTGATCTCGCGAAAAGAGAAGTAAAAAGTGAAACAGAGAGAATGAAAGCATGAAATGGAGATAATGGGGGATTTTATTGAAAGCAAACGAGTGTCGTACATTGTTATTACATATGTGTATGTTATGTTTAGTGGGGGACAAAAATAAGACTGAAATTAAATTAAAAAAAACAAGTAAATTTACTAGAAGCATGGAAAAATCACGCATTATACTAGAAAATTCGAGCATGAAAAGTAATATGGTTAAGTTTAAACATGGAAAAGTAAAGGACTAGTTAATAAATTGAAAAAGAAAAAACAGAAGATATTCTAGTAAAAAATATAATAAATTTTTAACTTAAAATATTGCAGCTTTAAGAATTAAAAAAAATTCAATTTATAACATTATATAATGCATTCTTAATGCTGCAATTTCAATTGTAATATATATATATATATATATATATATATATATATATATATATATATATATATATATATATATATATATATATATATATGATGAGAATAATGGAAGTAGTATTCCGACAACGTAGAGAAATAAAAAGGAACAAACCGTGTTCTGTGTTCATCAACGTTTCGTCTTTATTTCGTCGGGAGGAAGGCTCGAAATAAAGACAAAACGTTGATGAACATATAACACGTTTTTTTTTTCCTTTTTATTTCTCTCTCTCTCTTTCTTTCTTTCTCTCTCTCTCTATATATATATATATAAATATATATATATATATACAGAGAGATAGATAGATAGATAGATAGATAGATAGATAGATAGAGAGAGAGAGAGAGAGAGAGAGAGAGAGAAATATTATATATATGTATATATATGTGTGTATATAGATAGATAAAGAGAAAGAAAGAGAGAGAGAGAGAGAGAGAGAGAGAGAAATTGTTATATATAGCATATATATATAGCAATTTATAAAATATATATGCCGATTAAGCTACATTGAATATTCCACGTTTCATCCACTCTAGGATTCTTCAGGCTAAATAAAACACACACAAAGCTAAATAGAACACACACAAAGAATCAGGTCAACCAGAGGTCAACTGGGCCTTTGTCCTATAGGTGCATGTCCATTGGCTGATAAGAAGGGCGCGGTGGATACTAGGAAGCTGATTGGCTAACTAAAATCTCAATAGAAGAGGAGCATATGAAAACGATAAACAACCACATAATTCGTGCATAAGCCTGAAGAATCCTAGAGTGGATGAAACGCGGAATATTCAGTGTAGCTTAATCGCCATGTATATTTTATAAATTACTAACTAGCTCTACCTACGTATTGAGCACTTTTGAATAAATACTTAAAGTTTACGCATAAATTTATACTTTTGTATATTAATTTTATGTGAGTAAATGAAGTAGTTATAATATATATATATATGTGTGTGTGTGTGTGTGTCTGTGTGTGTGTCCAAATAGTTATGAAACAATTGTAACACGTAAGGGAATACAAGATATGATGTTCTTATTTTATATGTTGTTGTCATGATTTCTACCAAAAGGAGAACACTGAGACTATTCAACGGATGGTAATGATGAAAACAGGTGAAATCCCAAACAAAACCCTCGAATGTGAAAACTTATCTAGATGGGCTACAAATGCTAACCGGCCATATAAACACCATATGGAACCAAGAAATCTGAAACCGAAACATTGTAAGGTAACTACCCCCACACACACACCCACAAAAAAGAATGAAAATGCAGTCTCGGCATCGACTGGCAAATTTTATTTATTGTGGCCCTGCACCGTTAGGTAAAGATTAAGTCAGTATAAATTTCGTGAGCATGTAATTTACATGCATTTTTTGTACGGCCTCGCGGTGAGCGGAATGTATTCAGTGGACTCAGCTAGTGAAGAAAATAAAGGTCAAATGTTAGCTCCCTAGATAAAAAAAAGGCTATATGCTGATTTGATGACGTAAGAAATTAGATGTTTAGAGTTTGAAACATTATTGTTTTTTACGGCTGTGAGTAAAGAAACAACACATGACAATTATATAGGGAGCAAAGTGAATCTCAAGGCTGCCGTTCCTCGACAAATTCTTAAAAAAAAAATTAATGTAATTTATATGTTGGATAATCCAGGTACCTAGGAATGGCGTCAAAGGAATGTCGGTTAGAAGCATGAGTGCGGGCGCTTCCGGGAATGACGTTAAAGAAGTCAAAATGGCGGTCGTAGAATCCCCGGAGATTAGGTCAGAGAGACTAACCGACATTTCAAGACAATGCATGGTGGAATGCTTGACGTCATCTGTGCCAATAAAATAGAAGCGCAGACAACAACAAATAAGAAGCGATGACGACTGGCGAGTGAGGCGACACATTTTTCTCCACTAAAAAAAAAATACACCACCCCACCACGCGCGCCGTCACTAATACCAAAACTGTCATTCTAAAACGAAAAGTTTATTTTGAATAAACAAAATATTTTCTAAACCAGCTGTGCGTGTGTTTTATTTCGCTGCCAAGTGTATATATCGAGACAATGACAAAGGTTGATTTTTTTTAGAAATTATATAGACTGAAAAACACCTTTGACGACTGGTCGTAGCGAATATATAAAATATATATTATAAGGAAGAAAATTATCTTGGACTATTTTTTGTTATAAGGAATAATTTTAAATGCTACAGACGTGAAACGCAAAGGAGCATCCCCTACCTACGCCCTGTTTTGTGTGTGTATGTGTGTAATACCAAAAACTGACGCCACAGCAAATAAACGTTTATCTAGCTATCTTTTTATGCTTCTTATATATAAGCTCACCATCCGCCACTATATTATATTATAGTCCTCTATTCTTTATAGCTCCTAATGTTTCGCAAGTCCTCAGCTAACTATATTACGTTATTTAACATGAACGGCACCCATGTAAACGGTTGTATACGTTTCGTGTTTGTTTGTGACGTGTCCTAAATGTGTTACTAAATATCTATTAGTGGTTCTTCACTTTCTGAACCGATTGTTATTTTGTTGTGCAGCTAGTGAAGAAAATAAAGGTCAAAGATTACCTCCCTACATAAAAAAAGGCTAAATGCTGGTTTTATGACGTAAGAAATTAGATAAGATGTTTAGAGTTTGAAACATGGTTGTTATTTTTTTTACGTCTGTAGGGTACAGAGACAACACATGACAATTAAGTAGGGAGCAAAGTGAATCTCAAGGTTGCCGTTCCTCGATAAATTCTTTAAAAAAGAATGAATGTAGTTTATATGTTACCCGTTTTATGTTTCGTGATCGTCTAATGCTTATATATGTGTGTGTGTGTGTGTGTGTGTGTGTGTGTGTGTGTGTGTGTGTGTGTCTTCGACATTCCTTTTATCTTCTTTGATCACTGAACCTGGTCCATCCTGACTTCATCCTGTTCTTGGAGGGGGTGGAACTTTTTGGACGAAAGACATTCCCTCCAAGACGATGATTGGTTTTCATAATAACTTTTATTCACTTTCCAGGTGTCGATCGGAGAAGAATGGAAAGTGAGTGTTGTTGCTAGATCTTAGCTAGATATTAGCTAGATCTTAGCTAGATCAGCTAGATCTTAGCTAGATCTTAGCTAGATCAGCTATATCTTAGCTAGATCTTAGCTAGATCTTAGCTAGATCAGCTAGATATTAGCAAGATCTTTGTTTTTGTTTGTGACGTGTCCTAAATGTGTTAGTGGTTCTTCACTTTCTGAACCCATTATATTGTTGTGCAGCTAGTGAGGAAAAAAAAAAGATCAAAGATTACCTCCCTAGATAAAAAGAGGCTTAAATCTTAGCTAGATCAGCTAGATCTTAGCTAGATCTTAGCTAGATAACAACTAAAATTCACCAACATTGGTTTAACATTTACAGTTTAGATTGTCCCGCTCGTCCACTACACGTCTATATACTAGACAAGTTAACACCCCCAGTTACCCCCATAGCTAGATGCCGCATTGATATGTTTGCAAACTAGCATCCTAGCCCCTCTTCTGATGAGAAGCATTATGCTTCGAAATACTTAGGTATGAAAAGCAAATAACACCTCCCCTCAATTAATGTGTCTCTAAATAAATAAATGTATATCAATATATGATTTTTTCTTGACTATAATTGCTATTATTATATTTAAGCTCTGCCATAGCTGTTGAGCATTACACGATAGGTCTAATCAAAGAAGATTTATATACTTCTTTCGCCCTTTTCTACACACTCACACACACACACACACACACACATATATATATATATATATATATATATATATATATATATATATATATATATATATATATATATATAATGGCTAAATAACGACCAATCAATATGATGATTTAAAAAATAAAAAATGAAAATAAAGGTTAGCTCACCAGGTTTCGTTCCTCGCTCGACAGAGCTAAATCGTGGAAAATACGATTAAAAAAATAATATGTATTATTATTATTATTGAATAATACGTATGGTTCTGCGACTTGCGAGCACCTTATAATAATATATAATGGCTAAATACAAACCAATCAATATGATGATTTAAGCACCTTATAAATAACCATGCGTGTGCCACGAATTTAAGTGCTGACATGTTTACAATATTGAGTAAGTCGCACTCCCCCTTCCATTTAAAAATTCTAGAGACTATTCTTATTAAGTCTTTGAGACCTTCTCTTTGCAAGCCAAAAGTAAATCTTTTAGGACTTAATTTAGTTTCTATGTAATTCCCCCCCCCCGTTTAATTTTCGCTTTTTTTTTTCTCCCCCGCCATATTCATGACTTTTTTTTTAAATCGTATTTTCCTCGATTTAGTTCTGTCAAGCGAGGAACGAAACCTGGTTAGCTAATCTTTATTTTCATTTTTAATTTTTGTGGCGAGCTAGGGTATTATACTCTGGTCCATTACATGTTCCTTAATTAAGTCAATGTAGAGTTTGGCGGTAATTTTCACTCCATCTGCGACTCTGAATGGTCCTACCAGATTGCAGCCTAGAACATCACACCACCACCTCCTTCTTTACGCCTGATCCTTTGGGGACGTAGACCCTCATTATGGTACCATCCTCCCCTCCACCCATCGGGTCCATCAAGGGCCGATCGATACTCATCGGTGAACAAAACAGTTTGAAAATTTACCTTCATGTGATTTCTTACCCACTTCATCCTCTTTTTCTTGTCGATATCCTTCAATTGAGGGCGGACCCCTGGTTTTCCAAATTTTGCAATCGTCCTCAGGATACGACAATGAGTTGATTTGGGCACATCAGGAACGTCAGTTTTTTCAAAAACTTGTTTGCTAGTTTCAAGCGAATTACGGCGAACTTCTCTCTTGAACTTGTTCATCGTTCGACATGACATATGATTTCTCACGAATTTTCCCTTTCTCAGAACGTCCGTTGCAAAGTTGAAGATTAGTACAATATTTTTTTTATTGTACGATGATCACGATGTAATTCTTTGGCAATTTCTAAGGTGGAAATCTTATTAATGAGCCTTTGAACAATTTTAAACTTCTGAGCCTGAGTTAAAGCACCTTTACGTCCCATCTTGCATATTTCGCTGAAAAAACTGCAAGTCACCAAAATGGTTGCCGTTTGCTCGCTATTGCGCAGATCAGCTTAAAATTTTATATCTGCGCATACATGTTGTCGTATACCGTGCGGAGTTTCACGAATTTTCATTGAAAACTATCGGAGTTAGAACAAAAATATCGATTTGCATATAATTCTGGCACGGTGTGTGTGTGTGTGTGTGTGTGTGTATATATATATATATATATATATATATATATATATATATATATATATATATATATATATATATATTAGTGTTCGGACGATTAATCGAAAAATCGGAAATTTTGGGTTATCGGAATCAGTATCAGAATCGGAAAAATGTCGCCTATTTTCCGATGCAAAAAAGGATTTTTCTAATTATCTTTTTTATTTGTTTAAAACAAAATCGTCCACTGCTAGTAGTAATAATAGAAGAATAAATATTTATTGATATTAATCTACCAGTAAAACTGAAATCCACAGTCCCTATGTCACAAGTGTCTTTTTACGTTCGCGAAAATATATATGCATAAAAGATGTGTTTTTACGATAATTGGGAAAAATAACAACTTTATAGTTAAATATTTAGTGATTTATAAAGAATCGAAATCGGAATCATTAATTGTATCGGAATCGGGAGTTTAATACGGAATCGGTAAATGTATCGGAATCAGGAAAAAATTTGGAATCGTCCTATCACGGTTTTCAAGTTGTCTAATCATCTTATTCATTCCTAATTGTAATCAAGCAATTTTCAGTACAGCGACAGTAGATGCTGGGAAAAGCAAGCAATTAAAAAGTCACGCTTCGAAGACAGAGATAACGAAACATGCCCTAGTTTGTCGCGCCTACATGGTTGTCGCCCTACTTTTGTTGAAATTAGTTAATTATTTACATTAACGACATTTTCTTGAGAAATTTTGTAACGGCCCGTGAAATATCGAAAACAAATGACGTAGGGTAAAGAATTTGCACTTGTTTTGCATGGTAGCCCCTTTTAAAAAATATTATTCTATCACATATTGTACCAATCAAATGTGTCTAGAATAATATTTTTAAAACGGGGACAACTAAAGTGAAACTATTTCCTTGGAAAATGAAGTTGGTTAATATCACACACACACACACGCATACACACACAAACATACACACACATACACACACGCAAACACACACACACGCACACGCACGTGCGCGCACACACACACACACACAAACACACACACATGAGGGTTATTCCAAAAGTAATGCCTCCTATTTTTATTCTTCCCCAATGGATCAGAAGGGATTGTAAATTGCATTGTCATGATGGCTGCTCTTATGCACTGTTGCAGATATTGACGGTGTGAGACTCTAAGTAAGTATCCCCTCTCACGAACATGCGTCAGAAGCAAAGATATATCATTGAATTCCTGGCAAAGGTGCATTGATAATGGTAATAACTGTGGTGAAAAATAAATCCAGAAGCACAAAAAAAAATCACTCATTTTAATGGTACCACTTCCGTTTTCGTAGCTCTTCATTTTTTTTTAGTTAAAAAATAGGAGGCTTTACTTTTTGAACGATCCTCGTATATGCATGTGTGTGTGTTTGTATAATATTATAAAAACATAATATATTAAGTATAAAATTTCAGTACTTAATTCATTAGTGCTTAATACGTGAGTAGAGCTAGGTTGTAACGTATATATAAATTTTGTGCAAAGGATTGGTTACGGATAACTGTTTTTCGATGAGTTTTAAGAATTACTTGCCAAGTTTATTTTTAGCATTTGCTCATAGGGCGGTGTATTCCAGATTATTTAACGTAAAATGTGTTACAAACGCTTGTTTTACTGGGGTCCCAGGGTTATAATATTTTTTACTTTCTTTTTTTTTACCCAAAGTTCTGAAGGTATTTTTGCATTCTTTGTTACGAACCTGTTTAGTCTTTATTGTTGATGATTGCACAAGAGTTTTATATTTTTTTTTTTGTCTTTTGCTTTATCTTCGCAATTTCTTTGCAATTTCTTTTACGCAAATGCTGACATTTTTTATTTGTAAGAATATTTTAATGATTGTTGTATCTTTTTATTCTTTTACATTAATGAAATTAATTTTCTTTCTATTTTTTTTTTTTTTGCGGACTGAGTAATAAAAATACTACAAGTTATGGCCTATAGAGGCTAGATGCTTAAGGTGATGGTATAAATTAGCTCAGCTCGCCTTGTTTTTGTTTCAAGGGCAAACGAGTTGGTTTGGGGTTCATTTGGGTATGCTTTCTAGCGGTACTTAGAGAGTCGCAGACAAAGTGATGGCCAGAGTAAAATCATTTAAAAAACAAATAAAAGTTTCTTTAGAGAGGGGAAGCTTGCCAAAGCGAAATAATTCAGACTCTCTCCCCATAATATTAGGGAATGGTGAAAAAGCTGACAAGAGAAGAATCATTCAGAAACAACAAAACAATTATTTTTTTTTGGTGGGGGGCGGGGGGAGTCTTGCAAAATGAAGATGAAATTAGAAAAAAGCATAGTAACGAAATATTAAAAAAAGACAAAGGAGTAGAAAAAAAGCAATATAACCGAAGGTGAAGATTATTCTTATTTTTTTAAATGGTTCACTTCCGAAATTTGTGTAATAATATTTTCGAAAGGTCAAGTTTCCAAATTGTTCTGTACATATACCTGTACATAACGTTCTACAAAAGGCAAAAATAGTTGCATATAAAATCTTCATCTTTAAATATAACAAGTGAAGCATGCGTGGTTCCTCGTGAGTGCACAGTGAACGAGGCATCAAAAATGACTAAGTTCAGCATTTGCCCCTCCCCCTCATTTAGCCTCTAAAGTAACCAGGGGATATCAAATCCTGGTGAAAATGAACAAACGGTGCAGTTTTAGGCCTTAACATATGTAAATTTGAGTTCTGCACTATGCAAAAAAAAAAGGAAAGAAATGACTAAGTCCATCATTGCCCCCACCCCTATTTAGCCCCAAAAGTCCTCAAGGTCTTAACATATTTAAATTTTAATTCAGCACCATGCAAAACTGCTAAATAAAGATACACAGAGAATTTTGGACAATTATGGTAAAATAGTCCCCAAAATGG
This sequence comes from Euprymna scolopes, assembly GCF_053919585.1. Taxonomy (NCBI): domain Eukaryota; kingdom Metazoa; phylum Mollusca; class Cephalopoda; order Sepiida; family Sepiolidae; genus Euprymna; species Euprymna scolopes. The sequence continues at coordinate 9,673,899 of NC_136487.1, read as the reverse complement.
AGCCCCTAAAAGAGCTCTTGGGGCACACCCAAGAGTTATCGCAAAGTATAGACAAACAAAATTATATAGAAATCAATTAGTTACAACTTTTCAGAAAGTTTTATAAAAATCCAACGCATCAATTTTTTTTAATAGACACAAAAGTGTCAATTTTAGCCATTTTAACCCTAGGGAGTCAACCGGAGTTTCCCGGAAAATTCTTTCTGTTACTTTTTTACTCATATCATGTTTAATGTTTGTGCAAAATTTCAAAAAATTCCAAACACTCCATTTTTTAAACTATTTTCACATAATTGCCCAACATTTTCTGTGTATGTCGTTGTTATTGAGAAAAGTGCGGACAGACGAACGGATGAACGGACGAACGGACAAGGGTGAATTTATAAGTCCACCCTCCTTTTGCCGGGAGGGGGGGAGGCAATAAGTTATATAAACAAATATAATTAATAAATAATATGTAAATATCAGAAATGGAAGATTAATACGCTTAAACTCTTTCTAATTGGTTGAAAAAATAAATGTTTGCCGAAATGTAACCTCAATAAAAGTCGGAACAGGTTCAACATTCTTCGTACGGAGTCAGAACTGCTTACCTTGCGATTGTTTCGGCATTAAAAAACTATAAGATAAGGTCGATATGGCTTAAAACGGAAAACAAATTAAATGCTGCCATATTTGGGCTGGTGCATCTGCTACTAGTCTCTCGCTCCTGGACAAAGTTCAAAAGAGAGTCGCCAACCTGATAGATCCTGAACTGTCATTTAAGCTTCAGTCTCTGTCCCATCGACGAAATGTTGCATCCCTCTGCCTGTTCTACAAGTACTTTAACGGTGAATGCTCTGACGAACTGCAAGCATTTGTACCCCCTCGACGTAAATACCCTCGACAGACCCGACAAGCAGCTAAATCCTACCCTTTCACAGTAGAGATCTCTAGATGCAAGAAAGCCTTCCACTCCAGTAGTTTCTTCCCCAGAACCACTAGACTTTGAAACTCCCTTCCAAGACCCTGCTTCCCCAACTGTACTGACATGCAGAAGTTCAAGTGTAACGTGAACCGACATCTTACATAGTACTCCTGTAGCTTATGTCCCTGATAGTAGCCCCCTACATCAAAGTGGTGATGTACCTTGTTTTGGGTGAAAATGTTAAAAAAAAAACCCACTCGATTGTTGATAAGAACGTTTAAGTTAATCTTTTAATTCATGTCTTTTCACTTATTCACATCGAATCGTTTCAGTTGAATGAAAATGTTATTCTTTGTAATTTCAACCAAAGCTGATTCGATTTCTTTCACAAATTTCTGAAAATGAAACATTTTTCAATAGAAATACGTTTTTGTTCAACATGAAGTAGTCAATAGGATAGAACACGATGACCTTTCCTCAAAATACGGTTTTGTAACTTTTACATTATGAATACGAACATTGTCCTATTGTAATTTCCAGTTTATCCTCGCACGCCAACGCTCCTCTTTATTTCAGGCACAACTAGAAAAGCAAATTGATATAGCCTTGAACATAAATGCGTTACTGAACAATTTAAATCTAGTTTTCCATTTGTGAAATAGCACCTTTAGGCTTCCATCTCCATTTTCTCTGATTGAAAACTTGCCAGGTGACACTACTGCGTTAATAAATGATAATGTTGGAAGCCATCTGGGCCATCCAGATTGAATTTCTTTTAAGGAGAGAAAAGCATCGGTTTTCCATTCTTGATTCCATGTTTGATCTTAAGTCGCCGAAATTTCTTAATTATTTGCATGTTTTTCTTATTAAGAAATCGTTTAATCGTCTTTTCAGGGGTTGTATGTTATAGCGTTCTGTGTGTGCTTAACTCATTAGGTCCCGGGGTATCTATTATTTTTATTTTTATTTTTTATTTTTATTTATTTATTTATTTATTTGCTTGAAACTTTGTATAATGAAGAAAAATGGGTTAGAATGTATAAATTGAAAGGAAACGTTTATTTATTTTATTTGGAAAGCGAAATATTGACTATCTTATGAAGAGGACAACTGGATACATATGATATGCAAGGTGGAAAGAAAACAACACCCCAGTTTTATTTTTTAACTTTTATTGAAAAAAAAAATCAATTCAAGTAACTTGATTATGTAGTAGAGCTGATATCTATTCAATATAGCCACCTTCAGCCCCAATCACTGGCTCGTTAAGGGTCCGGAACTGGGAGCATACCTTTTCCACAAGCACCAGTTAAACATAAAATAAGCTAAAAATAAAAAAAAATATTACCTGAGTGCTATCAGCTAGAATAAAAACCAAAACATGTAACTCCAGTGGTATTCGCTACCATGTGACGTAAACAATTAACGCGTTAATTCTAATCGCGTTGTCTGGTGTAGCTGTCAGTAAAGATTCTGTTTCTCTGTTCATGTGTCCTTTTTTTTTAGCTGTGTCCATGTGCTTTTGTAATTCTCTTCTCTTGTAATTCTTACAAATCGTCCATGTAGTTCTTTCTCTTCTCGTGGGATTTCAAAACTACGTGTACGACTTTAGAAAGGAGTTTAATGCCCATCAATAGATTTTATTTGATTAAATTCATCACTATTTGGCTTTCGAGCTGGAATCATGACGTGGTGTATGTTTTATAAACAGAAAATGTCCTCCAACACATTACATAACGGTTCCAAGAATAACGTTTTAAAAATAACGTTTCCAAAGAATAACAATTTTAATAAATAACGGTTTAAAGAATAGCATTTAAATAAAATAATGTTTTTAAAGAATAACGTTTTTAAAGAATACTAGACTACTCGTGACTCGTTGAGTCAGTATGTTAGTTATGGAATTCATGTATGAGCGTGACACTTGTAAGGTAAAGAAAATAGTTTGTTTTTTTACATAACATTTCTATGAAAGTATATTAAAATGAAAAAAGAATATAGAGTTCTATGAGTCGTTTTGTTTATTATAATTGATTATTTTTGGAAAAAAAAAATACAGTTACTGAATTATAAGTGGTTGGCCATACTTATAGGTAAATATGCACTGAACAGATACCATAATACTTATTATAGTTAAATTCAAATTTTGATATATCTGCTTTTTTTTTTACATCGTTCATTTCTGTATTACGTTTAAGTTATTTAAAACCCCACTCTTCCCATGTTAAATAATATTTTCGAAATAATAACGTTAATATTTCAGTGCGCAGGTCATGCGCGCATGCGCAACCGGATGTCGTAAATCGGAAAGTGGGTTACATACATCGCTAGATCATCTGAGTTTTATAATTATATAGATTGTTTCAAAGAATTACGTTTTTAAATAAAAATATTTTTAAAGAATATAGTTTTTAAGGAATAAGTTTTTATAAAATATTTTTGATCATTTTTTTTCCAGTGATTCAACTTGATTAGGCATTAAATAACTTGAAAAAGGGTTGATATGCCGTAAAACAAAACAAACAAACCTTTAAGATCTTTTGATCGATGTATAAGTAATTTGTCCATCTTGTCGCTTACAGATATTGTTTCTGTTTCTCAAAGTAGTTGTAGGTTGTTGGGGGGGGGTTACCGAAGTTTGTGCTGCTAAAAACCTTCACGTGAACAGTAGGCAGGTTATTGTAACTGCTTGGTATCCTTCCTTTCTCATTGTCGTTTGGAATAATTGTGGTTTTGTTTTCAGCCATTCCGTTTTGCGTATACATATCATGTTTTCTGTTAGTCATCCACATACAGTAGTGAATTTCATAAAAAATATCTGTACATTCCGCCGTAAACAAATGCTTTCGAATTCGACATTGTTTTTAAGTGAGTCTTTACGGTTTAATAATTAATTACACTTTCTGACCCTTCTCCAATTTTCTGTAGATCTTTATTTCATGTTTTTCAACCACTTGGCATTCTTGTTGAGTTTTGTGGTTTTACCCCTATATAGTTTCTTTCGTTCTGTGCTTTTGTGTGTGTGTGTGTGTTCTTCTTCTGTTTATGCTTTCTTAAAAGTGTCTTTTATTGATTTCAAAAGAGACGTTTTTATTTGTATCGTAGTCTTCATTTTCTTCTTGCGTCACTTGTTTGCATGTTTCTTGTTTAGACTTTCTTCTTTGCTAGTCGATGTTTTCTCTGTCATCATTTTTATTCTTTTTTCAGTTTTTAATTTTTTTAGTTAATTTGGAGTTTCAGTCTAGTTTTCCAGTCATGCTTTATTTTCTTTTCGACAAGATTTTATTTCTCTGTAATAACAGATTTGATCTCTGCGCAGAATGCACATATAAGAGACGACGATAGCGTATGACAATAGAATTGTTACAAGTGGTTAATCGCAGATTCGTAAAGAAATAAAGAGGTACCCAATAGCAATTAAGCAATCTCTCTCCATTTCTCTCGCGCAATCTATCTACCTTTTTATCTACCTACCTATCTATCTATCTCTTCCCGAATCGAAAATAGGGTTCAATAACCGATGGCAATGGAGATCCGATCACTAATATATGATTTATCAAAAAAAAAAAAAAGAAAGACTCCAACAGTAGAATAGTCTTCCGCAAAGAAATATCATCACAATAGTAAGAACAGGGTAGCGCGCGCGCACACACACACACACACACACACACACACACACACACACACACACACACACACACACACACACAATTACCGATTCCGTACTAAATTCCCGATTCCGATATAATTACCGATTCCGATTCCGATTCCTTATAAATTTCTAAATATTTAACTATATAGTTGTATTTTTTTCTCTGATTCCCGTGAAAACACACATGTTAAATGTGCAAATATTTTCCTAATCGTAAAAATATACTTGCTGGTTTAAAATCAGTAAATGTTTATTAATTTATCATTATTACCAGCAATACAAGATTTAGCTTTAAACAAAATCAAATAAAAAACACAATTAAAAGAATCGTTTTGGCATCGGAAGTCGGTAAAAACATTTTCTGATTCCGATACCAATTCTAATACCTTCAAATACACCAATTTTTCCGATTCCCGATTCCGAATCCGATTTATCGTTCCAACACTAATATATATATATATATATATATATATATATATATATATATATATATATATATATATATATATATATATATATATCGCCACGAGTAAAATTCAGTTGTAAGTTATCTTCTAGGACTTGAAGATTTAATCATCAGTGCTGACGACACTTAAAAATACAATTACGAATTACTTAGGACTTCTACCTGGTCTTGGCTGACGAAATGAGAGCATGCTACCCACGTCCCGTTCCAAATTCCGTCCAGTTTCTCGAATTTTACAGAAAGATTCCCGAGTTCAACAAGATACATCAGAAGAAGGTTAGGGATTACATCAACCAAAACGTTGTACGAATGAGATGAAAACAATAGTCCGAAAAATTCAAATAATAAAAATTATCAATCCTGATCTACAAAATTCAAAAAGCAGAATATTTGTTCTGAACTTTTTTTTTTGCTGCATTTGCAACCCAATTGTCTGTTGCCATGTGTGATTAAGCGTATGTGTGTTATCAGAGGTACTTGTAATGTCTACAAATGACGTATTTCGACGGTGGCGAACAGACATATAGAAACACGAACAGAGGGACACGCGGACATTTGCCTCTTCGCCATACAAATTAAAATAGTCAAATTGTCACTTTCCATTCTCTTACCCATTTGTCTCCTTCTCTATAAATACGTACGATCAGCATACGATACAAAAAATAATAAAATACATAAATTTGTGACTCGCTGTTTTATTGATTTTTCTAGGTCAGGTCTTTCTTTGCACATTTCTTATAGCACCTATAAATATGTATGTTTCATTGGAGAGTTCAGTGATCTCCATTTTCGTCGACAGTCAAAAGCAAAAAGAATTCAACCTTGTGCTTAACTCTCATCTGTTCAGATTGTTTTGTTCGTCTCTAATTTTTATAAAAACGTAATCTGTTTTCGTATTTTCTCTGTTGCTGGCTGAAACCGTTTTACTCTTGAATCTCATCTTCCGCTTGGCGCGGATTGCGAATCTATGTGACTTATTTTTTCGCCATTCTTACCGAGCCAGGGCAAGTTGGTTGATGGACGCCTAACTGTTAAGAGATGAACAATCAAAAACGTTTTCTCTCCACCTTCTCCTTAAAAACATCGTTAAACTCACTACTCGTTCAAGCAGCCGCCAATAGCGTAATGGTTAGAAGCCTTGACTGCCGTATAAACGGTCGGGTTTCAATCCTGGCTTGAGGTAGTTGCCTGTCTAGCCGCACTGATGAGCTGTAAAACAGCGAAACAGTACTGTATGTGGATGACTATATATATATATATATATATATATATATATATATATATATATATGTGTGTGTGTGTGTGTGTGTGTGTGTGTGTGTGTGTGTTTATTTATTTATTGTTTAATGGGAAAGAATTCAAACAATTGAAGGTTGAAATCGGTTAGTAAACTGCAAATGGAAAAAAATCACTTCGACATTATATATATATATATATATATATATATATATATATATATATATATATATATATATATATATATATAGTAATTTATAAAATATATATGGCGATTAAGCTACACTGAATATTCTGCATTTCATCCAACTATAGGATTCGTCAGGCTTATGCGCGAATTCTGTCGTTGCTTCCTGTTTTTATATATGTTGAGGATTTCTAGTCGGCCAATCAGCTTTCTAGTATCCACCGCGCCCCTTCCTACCAGCCAATGGGTATGCATTTTATCAAACAAAGGATCTGTTTTAGAACTAGGTTAGTGGGTTTAGGTGGTCGTTCTCCTTTTTTTTTTTTTTCTTTTTTTTTATACATATAAATATACCTATGTGCACACAACAATGCACATACATATACATATATACATATATATATATATATATATATATATATATATATACATATATATACATATATATACATATATGTATGTGATCGTTTATGTATATTCATGTTTATTTAATTTATTTATTTGTTTTTTTCCTATTGTTATTGTTAGTTTTAAAGCTATTTTGTATCGCTATCCTAGAGTAAGTTTTATTTTGTGAACACAGTTGTTTGCTATTTCCCGCCTACAGTTTAATAGATTTTGAGGTTCTTTAAAGTACAGGATAGAAAATTTTTCATGGAGGCATAATTTACATGGGTCGTCTAAATGTCTGCATGTGGTAGCTTGTCTCATTATTTTCCATTCGACTACCGGCGAATGTCCGCTTTCTTTGAGTTCCCAGTATTTATTCGCTAGTGTTGTTTTTATACGGTGTTTTTTTATTTTTGAATGTGCTTTTGTGGTCATAGTATCGGGTTTTGAAATCTAAGGAAGTCATGCCTATGTAATATTTCTTGTTATTCGGGGTTTCTTTCGAAAATATTGTTGCTTGATAAACTACGCTTTTTGTTAGACATTTATTTTGGACCGGGCAAAGTGTGCGGTGTCTACAATTGCATTTATCTTGTTCGTTATTAGTATTTTTATTTATAGTATGGTTATTCTTGTCCGGGGTTGGTTTGTTATTATTATTATTATTATTATTATTATTATTATTATTATTATTATTATTATTATTATTATTATTATTTCTGCTAGTGTTGGTTTTATTTCTGTTATGGTGTCTACTTTTTTATTGTTTATTTTGTTGTTGTTTACATTGTTTTCATTTAGTATTTTGTTATTATGTGCCTTAATTATCATCTCTAAATTTTCGCAACAACTGTAAGATAACTTCAAGGTATTTTTATTGAAGATTTTGTGTAAGGGGCTGGTTGCGGGAAAGTGTTTTTCAATAAGATCTAGAAATTTCTTGCCAAGTTTTGTTTTTAACATTTGATTGTATGGGGCCGTATACCAAATTATAGTTCTTTTTCTTCTGTTTTTAATTTTTTTTATAGTTGTTGGTGTTTTGTTGTTTATATTTGATATCGATATTTTTGTATCCACTATTTTTTAGGGCTGTTTCGTAAATATTAGATGACCTGTTAAATGCATTTTCGTCGCTTGAGTTATTACTGAGTCTACTTACGATCGAGTTAGGAATATGTTTTATAATTGATGGTGGGTGGTTGGACTTAGGGTTTACGTAAATTGGAGTAGCGTTATCTTTTAAGTATGGTTCATATGTGTTTTTATCTAAGTTTAACGTGACGTCCAGGAAGTTTGTTATTTTTATGTTAGCTGATATGTCCGCTTTTAGGCCTAATTTTTTCATTTCTTTGTGTATGATTTTCTTAAAATGTTCTCCCTTGACTTTGTTGGAGTTTTTTTTATTATAGCTAGTCCGTCATCTCTATATAGGCCGATATCCGTAGTATCGAATATGCTTGTGAGGGTATAGAGAATGAATAATCCCACAAGATCTGATGCCTCTGCAGAGTCTCTGGCACCCATCGTCAAATCGAATGAATTTTTCATTTTATTTTTTATCCATTGGTTATTGTTATTTATTAGAACTGATTTTCTACATTTTTTAATTATGTTGATTTCTTCTGAGGATATATCAGTGTATACCTCGGCAAATTCTAGGGCAATGTTAAAAAGTTCTTCGGATATCGAGGGATAAAAGTCTATGATGTCAAACTGTATGAACGTACATTTATCTTTGTTTTCTATATTTTTAAACCAGGTGATTGCTTCGGTAGTATTTGTCCACTGGTTTAGTTCTAGGTCCTGTTTGATTTGTTTGTTTACTCTAGAAAGTATAGTTTTGCTAATTCTACCTATTTCTGATTTAGTTGGGTTTATCAGGCAGGTGCTGGGATTATTATTAAAGTCCCATTTGTGGTCTTTAAGCAGAATGTATGACTCTCTAGGTTTCAATTTGCCAACTTTATCGCTAATTTTTAGTTTATCGGTAATTTGTTTACTTTCAGTATTTATTATATCTATGTAATCGCATTTGTTTGTGTCTAGTTTTTTGAAGTTTTTTTTATGTTTTCTGTGATTAATTTGTTATATTCTTGCTTATCTATTTTATAAAAGTTTCTTGCTTTATCTGCTTTTACAAAGATTTTATTAGAGTTCTTTATGTTTCTAACGATTTTGTGTAGTTTCCGTTGGAAATTGTTAGGTTGATTGTGGAATTCTAGGTTTTTAATTACGTTTAAAAGGTCATTTTCAAAGTTTATCAAGAGGTCTACTGTTTTCGCATTTTTAAGGGTTTTAAAACCATAGGATTCTTTTTTGTTTACGTTTTCATTTTTAAGGAAGAAATTTGCTCGCCATCGCATTCGGCGTATTAGTTCATCTGTTTTTTGGATTAATTTAATAATATAGCTATGCTTGCTGGGTGTAGGGATGTTTTTAGCGATGTTTCGAAATTAACTCTTTCCATATCTATTTTTAATGTGGTGAAATAAATTCTTTTGAAAGTGCTCGACTGTTTTAGGAGCTAAGTATAGCTACTTCGTTTATTCGCATAAATTTAATATATGAAAGTATAGATTTATGCGTAAACTTCAAGTATTTACTTCAAAAGTGCTCAATACGTAGGTAGAGCTAGTTAGTAATTTATAAAATATATATGGCGATTAAGCTACACTGAATATTCTGCGTTTCATCCAACTTTAGGATTCGTCAGGCTTATGCGCGAATTCTGTCGTTGCTTCCTGTTTTTATATATGTTGAGGATTTCTAGTCGGCCAATCAGCTTTCTAGTATCCACCGCGCCCCTTCCTACCAGCCAATGGGTATGCATTTTATCAAACAAAGGATCTGTTTTAGAACTAGGTTAGTGGGTTTAGGTGGTCGTTCTCCTTTTTTTTTATACATATAAATATACCTATGTGCACACAACAATGCACATACATATACATATATACATATATATATATATATATATATATATATATATACATATATATACATATATGTATGTGATCGTTTATGTATATTCATGTTTATTTAATTTATTTATTTGTTTTTTTTTTCCTATTGTTATTGTTAGTTTTAAAGCTATTTTGTATCGCTATCCTAGAGTAAGTTTTATTTTGTGAACACAGTTGTTTGCTATTTCCCGCCTACAGTTTAATAGATTTTGAGGTTCTTTAAAGTACAGGATAGAAAATTTTTCATGGAGGCATAATTTACATGGGTCGTCTAAATGTCTGCATGTGGTAGCTTGTCTCATTATTTTCCATTCGACTACCGGCGAATGTCCGCTTTCTTTGAGTTCCCAGTATTTATTCGCTAGTGTTGTTTTTATACGGTGTTTTTTATTTTTGAATGTGCTTTTGTGGTCATAGTATCGGGTTTTGAAATCTAAGGAAGTCATGCCTATGTAATATTTCTTGTTATTCGGGTTTTCTTTCGAAAATATTGTTGCTTGATAAACTACGCTTTTTGTTAGACATTTATTTTGGACTGGGCAAAGTGTGCGGTGTCTACAATTGCATTTATCTTGTTCGTTATTAGTATTTTTATTTATGGTATGATTATTCTTGTCCGGGGTTGGTTTGTTATTATTATTATTATTATTATTATTATTATTATTATTATTATTATTATTATTATTATTATTTCTGCTAGTGTTGGTTTTATTTCTGTCATGGTGTCTACTTTTTTTATTGTTTATTTTGTTGTTGTTTACATTGTTTTCATTTAGTATTTTGTTATTATGTGCCTTAATTATCATCTCTAAATTTTCGCAACAACTGTAAGATAACTTCAAGGTATTTTTATTGAAGATTGAAGCTAAAATTTTTCATGGAGGCATAATTTACATGGGTCGTCTAAATGTCTGCATGTGGTAGCTTGTCTCATTATTTTCCATTCGACTATATATATATATATATATATATATATATATATATATATATATATATATATATATATGAAGGTATGAAGGTATGTTAGAATAACATACTCTCAAAGTATAACTTTGACAGGCCAGTGGTTGATCATTTGACATGGCCAAAAAGTTTAAGGAATTTACTTTTGATTTTATAAATTAGAGGGGGTTAGGAAGTAGTTTGGTGGAGGGTAGATATTTTTTTGTTTGTTTATTTGTTTTTGATTTTGTATCAGGCGATGCCTCGTAATGAAACGCATTACGTGATTTTAGAACACCTCAATACGATTGGCTAGTTATTTAGTCCATGTGATACAATCAATGCAATATAAAACTACCGGGAAGAAATATAATGTCGAAGTGATTTTTTTCCATTTGCAGTTTACTAACCGATTTCAACCTTCAATAGACGTTGAAGAATTTTCAGATGTAGTGAGCATGATGTACATGGACAAGAACAGAATAGTAGAAAATAAATTTAAATCTATATTTACTAAAAAAATATATTAAATAAAAAATTGAAAAATTGATATTAAAATAAAATATATAGAAATAGGGACAGACAAGCTATTATTAAATATAAATAAAAATTAATATCATTATAGATAATGTGTGTGATCCTGGTTTTTCCTCAAACAGAAAACAATATGGCTGACGAGAGCCTAACATTATTTACCATTAACTAGTCCCCCTTATGTTAGGCTTGAAACCGACGGTACCAATGTTTTTTCTGACCTTCTGTAAAGTTTTAAATAAATATTAAGCTCTTTTATTGACATTTTTCTTTGTAATCGAGTGCTTTGTTTGAATTATTTCCCATTAAACAGTAAATAAATAAACACACACACACACACACATATATATATATATATATATATATATATATATATATATATATATATATATATATATATATATATATACTTGTTTGTAATATACTGAATTTTACTGGATTCGTATAATTCAGTAAATTTTCATATACCAATGAATTTTAAGCCAAAAAGAGATGACTTAAAATGTAAGCAACAAAATCATATTTCATAATTGAGCATTCATATACTGTATTAACAAAACCAAGACTTCAAAAAAGGAATTGGTAGCAACAAAAAGTGTATTTCGTTGTAAGTTACAATTGTTTCAAGACCGGTTGGACAATTTCAAGCATTATGGCTGGTTATGTGAAAATTTTCAAACGCCATAATGCTTGAAATTGTCCAACCGGTCTTGAAACAATTGTAACTTACAACGAAATACACTTTTTGTTGCTACCAATTCCTCTTTTGAAGTCTTGGTTTTGTTAATACAGTATATATATATATATATATATATATATATATATATATATATATATATATATATATATATATATATATGTATGTATATATATATATATATATATATATATATATATATATATATATATATATATATATATATATATATATATTGACAATTCAAAGTTTAATTGAAGTTTATGAAATCATCAGAAGAAAAATACTTCAAGTCACTTATGAATTAGGCACAAAACCATCACAAATCCGGGAAGTAAAGGTCAGTGATCATCCATTTTCTATCCTGCTCTTGACGCATGTTGACTCATTCATTCAAACAATTTTTCCTTTCTTAATTTGCCCGTCACTTTCACTTCAGTCATAACCCAATGCAGCATTCACACTATGGCCCACCTTAGTTAAAATATCCGTAATTGTTTAACATCAACTTTATTTACAAAAGATATTTATTCTAACCTGGAACCATGGATAAGTCTGTGTATCTATCGCTTTTTTTATATAGCGTCTGTCAACACCATCTGCTGAAGAAATGAATCCTTTTAAATCGACATTCAAAAAATAATCGTTTATGTTTTGTGTTTAATCTATTATTTGCCAGTATCTTTCGTTTGTTTTTCACTTATTCGTTTACTTGTCATCATTTAAACAAATTTTCATATGTCAGTAGGCATTCAGTTTCTCCGCTTAAAACACCGGGAGATTGACCAGAAAAATAAAACTGAATATGGAATTCAACTATCAAGATAGGAAATACAATGTTTGCTAATAAGTATACGTTTGTTTTATTGATTCGTGAGTCACCACTTATCAAGGCAAAAAGCTACTCAAGGATAAGTATTTATGAAACGGCTGTATTATCAGTTGAAACGATGAAAAATATTATGAGAAAATAAAAAATAACGAAATTAACAAAATTTGATTGCTTTTGAGGACAGTTTATGACGAGGATTTGTTGATTTTTAATTTGAATATGACCACGCTGTAGTCTATAGGGAATTATTCCTGTTGTAATGCGTTCTACATATAGGAATTTCTTGAAAAAAATGTTCATGGAAATTCCGTTTGCTGGTAAACACACTGTCACGTGTTGAGACTGTGTACGCGTACACACACGCGCGTGCAGGAGGTTAGCAGGGTAAATAACCGGCCAATGAGTACAGATCTGTTAAAACTGACGGGGATGGATAGATTAAGTAGTTGACCTCACAGCTTCCGAAGTTAAACACATACAAGAGAACAGGTCGATATAAACAAGTGAGACGATAGAGAGAAGAGAGTAAAAGAGCGACGATGAGCCATGAGTCACGTCGCTGTGCTGTGTCGCTGAAATCCACCCACCTCCTGCTCGCAACACAGAGCGAGAAATAAGGGAGTGTTATATTTTTCTAACAAACAATTAATTTGTTGCGAGTTTTTTTTTTCTTGGCTGACGAGAAACTGCTATTTGTTCTACCCGGTTACATCACAACACGGATGAAGGAAGAAAATTCCTTTGCATTTGTGGTAAGAAGATAAGTTCTTCTGTATATGTCTTACGAGAACGAATCAGAGATTAGAGTTCAGTCGAGCAGCTTCCAGAGAAATAATGATTAAAGAAAAACTAGCGATATCCCTTTTTGTGAGAACGGCTGCAGAGAATAGAAGAGATCGCCTCACTAGAGTGTGAAGTCGGTTTTGTATCTTGTCAAGGAAAGAAAGGATAGTCTGAGCATCTCCTTCCCATATAGAAAATAGAAGAGCTAGTCGTTTCTTTTAAATGCGATTGCAATTAGCTCAGTGATTACCAACGCGAACTGTAGAATTTGCAAACCGAGTTCAAATCCACTTGGATCTGAAGGACTTTGCAAACGCTTGAACAGCATCTTTTCTCATAAAACAAATTACAAAGAAACAAAACGGAAGCCATAATACGTTTGCGAATTTATTTATTTAAATTATTCAGGCTACCGTTCTCATCTTGAGTGTTATTCTCACAACGGTTCGATTGATCTTTCGATCTTTTTTTAGGTGAATCTTGCAAAACCTCGAACTCTGGAATCTTTTGTGTTGAACTCGGGAATCTGTTCTCTTATTTCATCCAAAAATTCGCAAGAAATCGTTCTGTGGTAAATAAAATAGTTGCTAAAATTCAGTTTTAAAATTACACTCTTCTGGGGTTAAAGGTTCAATCCCCAGTACGGTTGTCACTTAAAATACAGTTGCGAATTACTTAGAACTTATACACAGTCATGGCTGACGGTACGAGAGGGTACTACTTTCGTGGATACAAGGTTTCAAAGGCTCTATCACAGAGAGATAGCTTACTCATTGGGAGGAAAGCTCAATATGTAATTAATTCATTACTTTTTGACTTGTCTTAGTCTTAATGATGGCGATGTACGGGCAAAATCTTGAGACAACATTCACTTAGACTTTTACTTTGTCCAATGCATCTTGTCTGTATCGTTCCCAATGATGGACTAGCTCGAACACATTATCTCGTTGCCCTGCATTTCTAGTGCGTTTTGTCCATGGAGCTAAACTGTTTACCCTCTGCAGATGAGTCTATTTTCGTTTGCCATCAGGTTATCCTGACACGTACTAATGTAACCCATACTGATATTCATACTAGTAAACATAGTCTCCACTTAATGGTGTTGGGTCCCAATATATGACTATTATTTAAAGATTTTTTTTCTTCATCCCAAAGTTAATGTAGGACGAATATTGGTACAAGGTGTTTCGAAATCTGATTCTAGATCAAATGTAATCAAATTGAACGAAGTTTGTGGTGCTATGTTAAGAAGCTTCATCCAGTTTTGTTATTATGAATCTTTGTTTGGTTTGAGCAAAAGATTTAATGGTTTACATCAATTTAATTTATACTACAAAATTCGTCTGATGACGTCATAGAAAGATTCATGTGAAAACGAAACCATTTCAGCATCTGGAAAGTTTTCGATTTAAATGATTTTAACAGCCAAAATTTGTTCTGTGCGAGTCTAAATTGGTGACGGCTCTGTGCAAGTTCATCAATCAGATTTATGTATCCTCTAGAATTAGTTTGGATTCGTGCCAGTACTAGAATGTTGGGTATCTGTTAATAGCAGAATATTTTTTAAATTATTGCACCATAACCAGTCATGCCATCCCTTTTTAAACGGGTTATTTTTCGTTGTAACAATGTTTAAGAGTGATTGAAGATGAACCAATCAGGTTGTCAGTATTCTATAATTTAAGTCTTAATTGTTTGTGTGTCTGTGTGGTCGCTAAAAACTTTTGTCCTCCGCATCGAACCGGCATGAACCAGGTTCTGTTAGAAAGAGCGATATCTTGGACACATAATATTGAAAAATCGTCAATTATTTCATTATGTCGTTTTGTTTGAAAGGGTCAGGTAAAACTTTTCGTTTCGACGCTGTTTGTTAATCTCGCGTGCACGAACGGTCGATTTGTTGTTTCATTTTAAAAAGTTAAATTTGCTGCGTGATAACATCCATGACGCCTTGGTCCAATCTATAGCGCGTTCGCTTACGAACTTAACTTTTGCAAATTCACGTCCCCCACGTGGCATTTATTTTTCTTTTTTCTCTCTTCTTTCTGTTAAAATTCTCAACTTTCTTACGCGTGCTCACCATGCGGCATTTTTTTTTCTTTTAATAACACAATAAGATGGCACCCAGGTCCCTTTATTATTATTATTATTATTATTATTATTATTATTATTATTATTATTATTATAGACTCTATTAAAATATCATATTAAACCGTATTTTTCGACCGGGCAATGCCAGTCCCCCCCTCGCTAGTATGTATAAAAAAGAAAACAACAAGAAAGCAAAAAAGGAGTTGTGGCATTAAAAATAAAATGATAGAATTCCACAAGTCTTGAAGAAATCTCGGCGATTGTGCAGTAAACAAGAAGAGGGTGAAAGAAACAAACATTGAACAGATAATTGTTACCAAACGCAAGAACATTTTTCTAATAACTGCGTATTTTCGTGCTTCAAAGTATTTGAAAACTTTTTTTATTTCAATTTAAAAGTTCATTCAAATAGGATTAGATTACGCAGTATTTTAGCCAAAATCAGCGAAGCCTAATTATTTGTTTTTTCTTGTTAGCTATACTGCGTAATCGCCCAAATAAACGTTCCAGGCGTAATAAAATATACTTTTCTTCCTAGTTAAAGGAAAAAAGAAATTATCATTTGAGAATACTCATTCATCAATTTTCATGAACATAGCACCCCAGCTGAAAACCAATCTTTCAAACTCCTCGGTTTAACATTCACATGCAACATGAATTGGAACAAACACATTAAGGATATTGCCAAAGCTGCTGCAAAGAAGGCATCCTATATCTTTACAAAGCCACCATTCACTCATATATGGAGTATTGTTGTCACATCTGGACTGGTACATCTACCACTAGTCTCACTCTTAGACAATTCAAAAGAAAGTATCAAATCTAATAGGTCCCACACTATCGGCCAAGCTCTAACCTCTGTCCGATTATTGCAATTTCACATCCCCATGCCTGTTTTACAAGTGCTTTAATGGAATGTGCTCTGATGAACTCATAGCATTTGTGCCTCCTTGTCGTAATACTCCCACCTAACCCAACAAGC
Organism: Euprymna scolopes; assembly: GCF_053919585.1. Classification (NCBI taxonomy): domain Eukaryota; kingdom Metazoa; phylum Mollusca; class Cephalopoda; order Sepiida; family Sepiolidae; genus Euprymna; species Euprymna scolopes. Next base: position 9,657,240 of record NC_136487.1, on the reverse strand, counting down.
AGCAAAATCCCACTCCCTCACTATTGAGGTCCCTAGAATCTGGAAATATTTATCTTCTAATAGTTTCTTTCCTCAAACTGCTAGACTTTGGAATTCCCTCCTTGTTTCTTGTTTCTCTAAATTGCAGAATTTTAAATGTAATGTGGACAGACATCTCGCTGCTCAACCCCGCAGCCCATTATAAGACATGATCCCAAATAGCAGCCCCTTACGTTCAAGTGGCAATATCCATTGTTTGGGGCGAAAACAGTAATTAAAAAGTGATCATCTATAATATAAATCTCATCTGTCTGTTTAAATTATGTATGTATGTATGTATGTATGTATGTATGTAAAAAAGGGGGGGTCCATCCGTTTCAAACGCTGATCTGTCATTTGGATTTTTCGTCTGATTCTATGTATATTTAATTTGTTTTGGAATTTTTTTTTTTTTTTGTCAAACTCATTGAACTGTACCTATCACCTTCATCCTGATCATTGAGGATATATGACTTTTGGAACGCTCCTTCATGTGTATTTTACATGTATGTGTATGTGTACGTGTTGTATACATATGTAATTACATGCTTATATGTGTGTGATTCTATGTGTGTATGTTTGCATGTGTGTGTACATGCATATGTATGTTTGCGCGCATTCTGTGTGTATGCATGTATGTGTGCATGCATATGTTTATTTCAATGTGTATGTGGGGTGGAGAGGGCTCCCGTAAGCCGTGGTGAAGGCAACCCTTCTAGGAGAAGCAAATCTGATTTAAAAAAAAACATAAAGCGGGAGACCAGTACCCGCATTAAGCTGGTCTGCAGTTTACCTTGTTGCTGGCTATCTTGCTCTTGCTTGTTGCTGGATCTCAACATTTTGAACCGAGAGAGAGAGAGAGAGAGAGAGAGAGAGAGAGAGAGAGAGATAGAGAGATAGCTGCCGTACAAAGCTAAATCTTTGTAACATCATCTTTGTATAGATACTCCCTCAGACATTTGTCTATAAAAATAGTCCTATAGCAATGGAAAAGTTGTGACGCGTGTAGGCTTGAAATGCTGGGAGCATGTAATAATTGATCTGCCATCATTATACGTATATGTGTAAGTATGTTTATATATGTACATGTGTATGCATATGTATCTATGTGTATATGTATGTATATACGTGAATATATTTATGTGTGTTTGTATGTATATATGTATATATATGGTTGTGTGTGTATGTATGTATATGTATGTGTATATATGCATATGTGTATGTTTGTTTATAAATGCATAGATATGTATGTATATGTAGTTAAATGTATGTATAGGTATATATGCATATATGTGTACGTATTCATATGTGTATATGTATGTATATGTGTGTATTTGTATATGTGTGTTTATATACGCGTATGTGTGTATATGTCAGGGCATGTCATGTGCTACTGGTACCATGTAACCCAGTACTACCTGCCTCATGGTCGGGTCACCGGCGACTAAACTGGTTCCCCCACCAGACTTGTTTGGTGAGGAGGGCGGCTAGTCTCCCTGAAGGATTAAAAACAAGACCTTCCAAAGGGCGAATGAACTCTTTTTCTGGATCAACGGCCAACTAGCACCGTGTATATTTGTGTGTGTGTGTGAATGTGTATTGGGGTGGAAAGGGCTCCCGTAAGCCGTGGTGAAGGCAACCTTTCTAGGAGAAGCAAATCTCTGATTTAAAAAACCATAAAGCGGAAGACCATTACCCGCATTAAGCTGGTCTGCAGTTTAATTTGTTGCTGGCTATCTTGCTCTTGCTTGTTGCTGGATCTCAACATTTTGAACAGAGAGAGAGACTTAGCTGTCGTACAAAGCTAAGACTCTGTAACATCATATTTGTATAGATACTCCCTCAGGCATTTGGGCTCATGGATTTTAAATGTCTGGGGGAGTGGCACTCGTCTGACAAGAGACGTTGCAATCATCATGTATTTGTGTATGTATGCATGTGCGTATGTATATGTATTATGTATTATGTATTGTGTATGTATGTATATATGTGTGTATGTTTATGGATATATATATGTGTGTGTGTGTGTGTGTGTGTGTGTGTGTGTGTGTGTGTGTGTGTGTGCGCGTGTACGTATATATATATGTATGTATAGTAATTGCCGTCTTCAGTGTCATGTCTGCTTGAGTGTGTGAATTCGCCGGTACTACTAAAAAAAATAATAATGTTAGGGCTCATGGACTTTAAGTGTCTGAGAGAGTGGCACTCGTCTGACAAGACGTTGCAATCATCATGTATGTATGTATGTATGTATGTATGTATGTAGGTTTATATGTCTTCATAAAACTTTCGACAGGGGCGACGGTATCGTTTTGAAGCTCGACCCTTTGGACGACAAATATCGGCTAAAAACATTAATTCTTTCACCCTTAACTGGTCACTTTTCTAAAGGGAGGGGCTCGCCTTTTTCACCGATATTTTCGAAAATCATCCTCCCTTTTCCATTGACTAGCCTTAGTTTAAACTTTCGCCACTTCCTGTTTGCCGATGGATGCAACGGCAAAGACGCCCCTTTTTTCACCTTCTTTTCCTCCTTCGCGGCACGGATTCGAGCCTGTCTGACTACTACCACTTTTTTATTTTGCTCAACACACACTTCCAAACACCTGGGCAATGCCGGGCATCCAGGCTAGTATTATATATTTTGACCCTACGCCAGTAATTAGCGATTAAATTAATTAGTATTAATTTCAACAAGGGTTACATTATACCAGGATAACCTGATGGCAAACAGAAATAGACCCACCAGTAGGTGGCGTGATTAAAGCGATATCAAAGGTTAACTGCCCAGACAAAACAGCTTGGTTGTTGGTTGGTTGTTTTTGTTTTACGGCATATCAACCCTTTTTAGGTTATTTAATGCCGAATCCAAAGATTTTGGAGAAAAAATTTTTTAATAGAATATATTTGTTGTTTTCACATCGGTTTCTATTTAACCCATAGTTGGGACCCTAACAGGTACTACCACTCCGGGTCAGAGTGGACCTGGGAGCAATGGTAATTAAAGGGTGGCTCCACACTCTCCAAAGCCCACAAGCTGGGGCCTCACCACTGGATATAGTTTAAGGTCATATCCAGGACCCCCATTGAGGGACTTTTACCCTCTGCAGGGGGCAGTCGGCATATTCTAATGCCCCACCGACAGGGCCGACAAAACAGCTTGAAATGAAGGGAAACGATATGACGATAAAAAATGTCACATGTTCAAGGAGAGAACAGAGAGTTCTGGGCGGTTGCTCGTTGAAAGTTAGTGAACGAGACGCGAAAATAATTTACATAATCTAAGTGAATGTTGTCTTGAGACTCTGACCGCGTGTCGCTCATCCTTAAGGCTAAATTTAAAAAATAAGTAATTAATTGAATAATTAGTCATATAGGTCTCTTAACATCAATGAGTATTCTTTCTTTATCTCTCTCTCTCTCTCTCTCTCTCTCTCTCTCTCTCTCTCTGTTTCTCTCAATAAAACCATTGAAAATTAGCAAGTCTTAATTGTATTTTCATGTACGTTTGTTCGTCTAGCGAACAGATGAGGTTGTCAACAATCACGAGGGAATCACGACCAGTTAGAGACAACGACAGAAAGCGACTACGAAAGAAAGATAAAAGTACGTATAAAACACCTTACGCAACGTATGTATAAAAAGGACGTTATATTATTTTGATTGGTTCCTTGATCGCTCACGAGCAGGAACAAACATGTGCGATTTGATCACTTACTGGTGGGAGCGAATATGTGCAAAAAAAAATGCGCTTTTACAAAAGCGCACATGTGCAAAGTTTCGTTTAACGTAAAACGTTATCATCAGGATTGATGATTTCCGGAAGGCCGGTGCTCGTCATGATTAAATATAACGTTAGCAACAGCGCATTTGAACGAAATCTTAAATTAAAATTAAAAAAAAAAACGTTTTCAAACACTTAAAAACACATACAAAAATATTCAGGTAGGTAGAAAAGTAATTTTTACTGCATTTAGTAACAGTTAATTATTAAATATTTGTTTGTTTGTTTTTTCACTCGTTTTTTTTTTTTCTTATTAACTATACTGCATATTCGCTCACATCTATCCACAACTAATAACCGGAATCCAAAGCTAAACAAGATTTTAACAAAAACTGTTATCAGAAGGATTTGTTGTTGTTGTTTTTGTTATTGTTGCTGTTTTTCTTCCTCTTCTTCTTCTTTTTCTTCTTAAGATATTGTGATACTAGAGTCGATAATTTACCAAGTTCAAAGCAACTACATTGTTTGGCTTGCCAAGCAATAATGAAAAATAAGGAACTATCTGTCTGAAAGAAATACTTTTGAATCTTCTTGAAAATATTGCATTTTACAAATAACTTTTTTGTATCCCGGAGTTGTGTATTTATTCTCCCGCTATCACCACGATTGTTATAATCTGTTCGTTTCTTTAGCAGTTCTTGACTTGTATTTATATATAAACTAGCCTCGGTGCCTAGCGGTTGCTTGGGTGTTTGGAGGTGTGTGTTGAGCAAAAAAAATAAAGTGGTAGTAGGCAGGCAGGCTCTAACCCGTACTGCGATATAGGAAAAGAACGTGAAAAAACGTGATGTCTTTGCTGCTGCGTCCATCGCTAAACCGGAAGTGACGAAGGTTTAAATTAAGGCTAGTCAAGCGAAAAGAGGGCATGCCATTCGAAAATATCGGCGAAAAAAGCGACCCCATCCCCTAGAAAAGTGCCCAGGTGAGTGTGAAGGAATTAATGCTTTTTGCCAATTTTTCGATATTTGTCGTTCGAAGGCGCGAGATTCCAAACGATACCAATCTTGTAAAAATCCGTCGCCTCTATCGAAAGTTTTAGACAGAAATACATACATACATACATACATTTAAACAGACAGGTAAGATTTATAATTATAAATGTAAGTTAGATAATACAAGAAATAAAACCGCCAAATCAAAGCCAGTAGTGCACGGAAAAGCCTGTGTTGGTGCTACAAGCTCACCACTGAGATAGAAGGTGACACAAGGTCAGTTTAATATGCGTGATCTATCACCTTTCAATAGTCATGACCATTTAAAATATCACCCTTTGCATTAAACACCATCCATGGCAAAATTTCAAAGGTCGGCAATGACCAAACTTTTTATGATTCTTTCGATCTTGAACACGTAATGAAATTTGGGTAAAAGGTGGTTGGTTACTTTTAATACATCTATCTTTTCACCACGAACGTTCTGATTCCCACTAAAATTGCAATTCATGTCACGCACACAGGTTGACACACTAAATTGGAATGAATGGCTTTCTCTTGATGAAGCATCCAGCTTTGACAAACTTCTGTGACTGACCTTCCCTACTGACTTGAAATGGAAGACGTACATTAAAGCCAATGACTGACTCGCTGGAAAGATGGTTGAATCATTCTACCGCTCCAGAGGGCATCTCATTCCCGAGACAATAATGTACCTTTATAATAGATAAATATTTCTCTTAAATAGAATACTGTCGACACATCTGGGGAGGAACTGCTCAGAGAACCCTTTCTTGCCTCGACAGGGTTCAAAACCGGCTTCGAAATCTAGTAAGTGATGTCCTATTCTCCTCCTTTTTACTACCTTTTTCTCGCAGCAGAGACGTTTTGAATCGATTCCTGTTTTATCGTTATTTTCGTGATAAGTGCTCAAATGAGTTCCTCTGCAAAACATACACAACAAACACTCGTCTAGCTACAACTACTATCCACAATTTCCCCACCCTCTATCTGCATTTAAATCTAAACGCAAATTCTATGAAAAAGTTTATTTCCTAGAATTGTCCGCCTGTGGAAATCTGTGCCATGGATCTGCTTCACAACTGACTACAACATGGTGGTTGTCAAATCCAATGTAAACAAATTCAGCCGTCCTCTTAAATAATCAAATTCTACCCAATTTCCACGATTACCAGTCATTATCGTATTGTTTCACCGACCACCGTACACTCATTAACCTTTATCCTCAAGTAGCCTTTGGGCCTTTATAAGTGGTGGTACCCTTGTAATAAAAAAGAGGCAAGACCGGCGGGGCTTCATAATATACACCACCCCAATTTGAGGCAATTAAAAAAAGTCCCTCACTTCTCCCAAGAAAATGAGAGGGCAGATTATTGTCGGTTACCATATTTGAAGCATGATTATCGAAGTTTTTATTAATTATTTTCATCCGTCAATGGCGATTAACGTTGATGATGATTTATTGGGCACCATTCATGATGATATTTTTGACATTCATTTTCCCTTGCAGACAATTTTTCGTGGTTATAGAATATTTGCTTATTTATTTGTTTGTTTTGTATATCATTCGGACTATTGTTCTCATCTGAGATACTATTTAGAATTTTTTCTAAGAGGATATCGGGTACTTACGGAGGGATCACGTGAAAGTTGCCAACGTCTTTAATTGAAAGTATTTCTGTGGAACGAACTGGATTCGAACTTGGCACGTTCTAATTTCTGCATAAAAGCAGCTGGAATGGCTAAAGCAGTTATTTCACTTATACTAGTTATAAATGAAGGTGTAATAACGAAATGACCTCAAAAATATAGTAAAATAAAAATTTAAAAAATTTGTATTTTTATAGAATCACTCCCAATCTCTAACTAAAATTAGTTTTTTACGACCTAAAAGCATTTAGAAAATAAAATCAGTTTCGTGCCTAGCTTAGTATTAGGATTATTCTTTAGTGAAATCCAGAAGCGATTCCAACGAACGCTAAAATGCAACTGGCTTATTAGTTACCCTTTCCTTTCTCCAGTTCCTTTCGATATGCTCTTTGCGTCACTTCGTAAATCAAGTTTTAACATAAAGATGCTAGCTCAAAGTATTTCCAACCAATAAAATCTTTCTAGATCCCCAAAAGTAACACATATATGTGAATATAGTAAGCCGACGCGAAGTTAGAAGCTCTTATATAGCAAACAGCTAAAATCCAAAGACACAGAGAATTCTCAAGCCGGCCGCAGTATTGATCCGTTGTTGGTCCGGTGTCATTCAATATGCAGATGAAAAAGGCGGCTTTGTGTCGGTTTAACCGAAATCTCCAATAAAACAGCTTCAGGTTGTGTCAGGCGAACAGAGACAAATTTCTACTCACAGCTATAAACGCATTAACAAGGACAGTGTAAACCAACGCACATGCGCAATGTCACGCTGCCAAACACTTATGTATATTACTTAAACGCACATACTCAAACTATTTACACATTTCTAAACCTTGTGATTATTTACTGAACTTTCTTTACCAAACACGTGTTGAAAATTTACTAACATGAAAATAGATTTTTATATTCTTATCTCTTGCATAAAAATGTTTTGTTATAAAATTTTGTTTTCTCAATTTTTCCATTTACAAAATTCTGTTTATGTTTTAGATAGCACTTGCTAACTGGTGACCCTTCTATTCTTTTAATGTTTCGTTTTATTTCCATTTTTATTATGTATGCATGTGCCATATATATATATCCTTTATTTTCTTTGGCTAAAATAATAACTTACCTAATTTATGTCAGTGTTGTTTTTTGCGATACACAAAGACGCTATCGTCGTCCAAGATGGCCTCTACTAAAAGCAGACACCATGCCACAATTCTATCAAATAACCTTTTTTAAAGTAATGTTCTTGTTTTCGAAATGTGTTCTTTGAATGTGTTAATCGATAATAATAATAAGTATAAAAATAGAAATATTTTTTTAAATTACCCAAAATTGAGGCAGCTTTTCTTTCGAAATACCATCAAAAGACCAAATTTAACCGCAGATACAACACTTTGATCTGAGCTGGCGGTGAGCGGCTGATGTATGTATATATGTATACTAGGACGTTATCCGGTCGTAAAATACGATAATAAATATGATATTTGAATAAATGTAAATTTTGTATGCATTGTTACAGAGACAATTCTCTCTTACTTCGTAATATTCTAGTGATCAAGTAAAGACTAGATACTTGCTATTTGCTTACTTCTCCATAAAGACAAATTAAGTTTAGTACAAGTTTAGCGTCCGAAATGTTCAGTTTCTATTTTTTTGTAATTAATATGGTTCATTCTTATTATTTTTATATTATTATTATATTATTATTATTGTTGTTGTTGTTATTGTTATTGTTGTTGTTGTTATTATTATTATTATTATTATTATTATTATTATTATTATTAATAATAATAAAGTTCTGTACATATATTTTAAAAAACGCACTCAGAAAGACACCCATTTATTTTAATAAATTTTATTAAATTTACGTTCGTTTTGTTACTTACACAAAAAGTTTTGTGTAAATAGAAAAAAGTTAGGTTTTTTTACCCTTAAAAGTTTTGTAAATATTTAATATTAAAGAAATTTTTTTGTAAATATATATATTTTCTTTAAATCTTGAAAAGTTTTTTAAACATATATTTTTTTAAATCTTGCTCGCGAACATTCGACCATGTTTGCTATTTGACGTGTTTACAAACAACCAACGGCAATGTCAAGGTCAAACATCCGGTGCCACTTGAAATGTTCGACAATCTTTGTCGTCTGCTACGGGGTATCTAATCTTTACTTGATCCGAGGAATCTTTTCGAGATAACATTTATTGAAAAATACACACTTTATATATGTGACTATTAGTATTATAATTCATTATGGTCCAAATAGACGATCATTTTCGATCACTTGTTATTCTTGATCTAATGTTTACATATTGACTTTGTATTTCTTAATAAAAAATGTGTATTTCTCAATAGATTTTAACTCGAAAAGATTCCACATATAAACATATTAAACGAAAACAAACATCTTATGCCTACAGAATTTGTTCTCGCAATAAACTCATGCCGTGATTTAGCGATTGTCAGAATTGGTGTAGTCGCCCATAATTTTGTGTGATCCTGTAGTTAGCCTTCATTTAGTTTCGGAATGGAGTCTGTCGTGATGCAACGATTGTGAAATTCCCAACCGCATTTCTCCTAAACCGATATTGCTTGTGATCAGTCGCAAGATGAAGAAGAACAGGACGAATAGAAACAATATTGGGAAAAGTATAGAAAAACTGGCCTTACTTCAGAATTTTTTCTTTTCTTAGATCAGTTGCACCTCCAAGGTTTGAGAATCTATTATATCCTACTATTTTTTTATGGAAAGTACTCCAGACACTGCATGAAGCCACTTTATGTATGGAGCTAAAAAAATAATATTTAAGGTCAAAAACTAACCAACGATAGGTGTTATATGGATATATTCCGATCCATAAAACAATAATTCTTTCCCATTTGTCAGAAACATTGCTTATGAAACTAAAGGATAAAATAAGGGAAGCGAGAGTTATAAAGCTGTCGAAAATAAAACCAACATCCACTTTCTGATTTCCTTAACATATAGCCATCATTAATAACACCCTAGCTGAGAGCTCTTCCTTCAGACTTCTCGGCTTAACATTCACAGGCAATGTGAACTGGAATAAATACACTGAGGACATTGCAAGGCTGCAAAGAGGGTGGGATCCCTTTGCCGTGCTAGAAAATTACTCATGCCTGAGAGTATCATATATCTCTACACACCTACTATTCGCCTATGCATGGGGTATTGTTGCCACATCTGGGCTACTGCATCTGCCACTATCGTCTCACTCTTAGAAAGGATCCAAAAGAGAATCTCAAATCTAATACATCCCACACTATCAACCAACCTCCAACCCCTTTCCCATCGCCGCAATGTTGCATCTCTGTGTCTGTTTTACAAATAGAATTTAATAGAATGTGCTTTGCTGAACTTACTGCACATATATCCCTCGACATAGATATTCTCGACAACCTCGTTTAGCAACAAAATCCCACCTCTTCACTGGAGATGCTCTTTAGATTTTGGAAAACCTTCTACTCTTATAGCTTCTTCCTTCGGACTGCTAGACTTTGGAATTTTCTCCCTGCTCCTCTGACTGTACTGATATGCATAAGTTTAAATGTAATGTAAACCAACAGCTTGCTTATCTCTTTAGTCATCTTTAATCATGATCCCAAATAGTAGTCCCTTACGTCTCAGTGGCAATATGCCTTGCTTGTGGATGAACAAAAAAGTTGGAGGGAGGATATATGGTTTCATACCCGTCCTAAGGATATTAGTGAACGTGATGTAACTCGAATCGACAGCCCTCGCCTGTAACCACTAAACCAAACCGCTTATGCGTATACTCTCTGTATATTGTATTGTTTGAGAGCGAGAGAGAGAGAGAGAGAGAGAGAGAGAGAGAGAGACGGAGACGGGGGTACTATTATTCAAGGGCCGGTTTGAAAGATGAACACGTGCGCGTGTGAGACGGGAAGAAAGGGAGGAGGCAACTAATAATCGACGCACCCAATTCGTCCTGTGTAATAAACTGACTCAACCCGGCGCGACTTGGCAGCAGTCGTATTATTTCGTCACAAGTGGAAAGAGTGTTAGCTTCGACGTTCGATGTACCGTGTTTCTTGCGGATATATTTATTTTTAGTCCTCAGAACACGGCGAATGGATCTATGCCCCCTCATTACTTCACTCTTTCTCCCTTTCAGCCTCCTAGGTAAGTCAGTATTCCATTCATCATTTTACTACGAGGAGGATAAACTAGTAGTGTATACTTCATCTTTTAAATGATAGGTTAAAAAAAATTATTTTATCTTTGTTATTGTTGTTATATTTGTATTATTTTTATTAACCTTCGATTTATTATTGTAGTTCAAGAAGTTTTTATTTTCTCATTTCTGAAACTTGAACTCTCCTTTTTTTCTTTTTCTTCTCGCTTTCTAAAAGTAACATTCACTACATATTAAAACGGAAACCCCCATATGCCGTTGCATATTTACGCTCTCTCGATTCAAACAATCCTGGCCATTTTTTATGAATGGTTTTATTTTATAGCCAAACAATGAATGAAAACAGTTTTTTTTTTTTTTTTTTTAAATAAATACAACGTTGTTTTATCTTTATGAACTTCTGGTTTCCCTTTAAATTATAAAGTACGGTACTTAAAATACGGACCGTGCTATTTTTTTTTTAGATAGGATTTTCATTTTCGGTACAGTGCACTAGTGCAGAGAGTGATCCGCCGATCCGGGCATAAATAATAACGTTATTATTTAAAAAGCCCTTCTTAACATGGGAAGGGTGTTTTGTACCTATTCTATACTTCAACCTTACAATTGAATAAAAAAAATATCAAAACTTTAATTAAACTTGGAAATACAATTTAAAAAATAGCGCGGATCACTCTCTGCAGTTAGCACCAAAATATTCAGTTAAATAGCGCGGATCAGTAAGTGTATTAGCACCGGATTTTCAAGTAAAGTACAGAATAGTTAACAAATCTCTCCATGGGTTTCTAAATAATGACGGTATTTTGCATAAACACCAAAAGTTCTTCCAGAATCAAAACAAAGTCGGTTACTTATGCACTTTTGTTACCGTTCTGAAATAATGGTATTTTTTAAAGCCATTCTTAATATGGTATTTTTGTTTTTTACAAATATATATATTGTAACTATTCTGTTCTTCCACCAAACAATTTAATTAAAAAAAAAAAAATCGTGAAACTTGAATTTAACCTGGGAAAAAAAAACTATTTAAAAATAGCGATAACAAACGTGACGTGCACAATCACCCAAAATAGAAAAGTCTCAATCAATCGATCTGCTTTTATATTTACTGTTTTATTTATTTTCCTGCCTCTGTATAATATTGTTGGGTTAAGTTCTGCCGAGACCATTTCAGTTATCATACATTTTGCCAACGTATGAATTCATATGGATTAAATAGAGTTGATGGCACTCCCAAGCCTTGGTTCTTCGACTAGTCTGAAGAAAGAAAACTTAGAAATAACCGTGTTTATTTGTTTTTTCCAGATAAGTTTTTTTTTTTTTTTTTTTTCAAGTTAAATTCAATTTTTACGGTATCTTTTTTTTTTTTTTTTTTTTTTTTTAAATTGTTAGGTGAAAAGTACGGAATAGTAAAAACCATGTTAAGAATGTTTCTACATAACGTTATTTCAGCACAGTCCGAATTATTCTGCGTAAGTACTCTTTGATTATGCCGGCATTTTTCCAGTCATCCACGACTTCTTACCACTGAATTCTAACAATGTCTGTTCGGGCGAAGTGCGGTTGTTTATTTCGCAATCCTTGCTTCGTTGTAGACACCGAGCACGGTCACCCTTATAGGGGTTATCCATTGTCTCTCTAGACTGAAAGGATGTCAATGTTTGCTTGCTCATTGTCTATTGCATTTCAACAGTTATTTATTTACTTATTCAAACTGCATTTGTTCCTAAACGAGTACTCGTACTACTGCTGGCATTACGGGGCCGTTGCGCGGAATATTGTCACTTGTGTGCAATTTCTTTTCCGTAAAGAAACCGGGACGGAGAGAGGGGTCAACATCACGTGTCGTTTTTGGTATATTTTTGTTTGGTTTTAAGAAATCAGTCTATTTTATAAAACGATGTAGGTTCTTACTAAGGACCTACATCGTTTTATAGACAGCTTGTTGGTACCCTTATTTTCCCAGGGATTAGATCCGACACGAAAAACACCAAATGGGGTGGGGGCACTTTTTATAGCAGCATAATTTTCCGTGATCGTGCACCACATCGGCATTCTTCACCGATGAAGACGTTTCGGGCAACAGGCAATAAGCCTATCCCTCTTGCCGAAAGAGGGCAATGCCCAGGAAGATGGCCGCCTGGGACTGAACAGAATAATATTCTTGATGTCAGTCCGAAGACATGTGCCGTAGATAGAGAAACCGGTGAAATTTTCAGGGGGAAAATATGAACGATGGTGATGGTGGCGAACGCATTGTAACTTAAAACTTTGGATTTTTTCCACACGTTTCTGCATTCCAAATTTGCATGAATAAACTTTTTTTTTTTTTTTTTTTTTTTTTTTTTTTTACATTTAGGGTTAAGCTTGGGGTTATAGTTCTGGGGATGTTGATTCTAATGCTTTATTTCTTGCTTTTCCAATTTCAATAAAATCTTATATTAAAAAAAAATTGATTTTGCTTCACCCCCTTTCCAATCGAGTAGGGTTACTTATGTAGTTTTGCAGACCGTGCTAAAATAACGCTATTTAGAAAGCCATTTTTAACATGGGCAGGACAGCTTTTAGTTATTCTATGTATATTCACCTGACAATTTAATAAACAAGATACAAATAATAATTTAATTTGAAAATCTAAAAAAAAAAAAAAAATAGCCAGGCCCATAAACTGCGCAAGTACCAGTTTTTCTTTTCTGTAGCTATAAATAAATAACCATATTACTAACCCTTGGTCCTGAGTTTTAGTACCCCCCCCCCCCCAAAAAAAAAAACGCACATAATTTTTTTTTCTCTTACAAAGGAAAAAAAATCTAGTTAACTGCCCTAAAAAAAAAAAACCCAAAAAAAAAACTATCCCGTACGAGAAACGGGTGATGCCTTTTACGTTAAGTTCATATGCGAAACTGATCTTCCACTCTAAATTCTAAAATGTTTTGGTTTGCCCGCCAATGATTCACGCGTAAGCGCTTAAAAAGTAGAATCTTTTTTTTTTTTTTTTTTTTGTGGTTATAGGTTATTTAGCTGGGGAGGGTGCGCATGTTTTTATTTGTTATATTAATGTAGTTATATCCCAGTTAGAATAACAATTGGCTTGTCATAATTGTGTGTGTGTGGAGGAGGAGTCTTCCACTTGATATAATTTACTGACATTAACTTTATACGTCGCTTACGTCTGGTAATTTAATATTCCATTGTTTTTATTTTTTTTTATTTTCTTTAGGGGAGGGGGTGTATTTATCCACGCCCTGTTAATTTAAGAATGTATTTAGCACATTATTTATTTTAAAGTTCATTTGAAGTTAAAAGCTACATGTAATAATTCAGCTGTTTCTCCTTCCGTTGGAACTCCGGTTGTTGCATCTCCCAAACCCTCAATATGGGGGGTTGTCTGTTACAGTAGACCCGACCCAACCCACCCACGATAGATGCGTTTTTCTACCCTAAAATAAGGATTTTTCTTTTTCTTAGTGTAAAAAAAGAAAAAAAAGAGTATGTTTCACTGCGACTACTGCAACTTAAACAAAAAAGCTGACTCATATTTTTATCGTATGCCGCGCGTGGTTCTTTAGTCCAAACAATTAGCTGCTGCTACGGATTCTTAGTATTGTTTGGTTGACAATGTTTCCCCCATTTTTATCAAAGAAAGGCTGGATTAGACTCGCAGCTTTTTAGAGTTTTAGAAAACTAATCAGCCACAAAGAATTCCTGTGAGAATCTTGCATTTTCGCCTTCTTTTGTTATAGCTTTATGGTTATCCTAGTAGGGCTATCTGGCGTTGCCTGGGATCGAATGAAAAATCCGATATTTTTTGCGCCCAGTTCATACCACCATGTTACATTTTTAGGTTCTTGTGTAGAATTCAGTACAATTAAATATAAAACCCTACAGAAAATCTTTCTTCGTACTCCTCACGGAAGGAAAATGTCGTATTCCAAAAATCACGTACATTGATTAAACCATTTAAAGTTATTAATGTGAATTCGGTAGCATTACAAGGCTGATTTAGCAAGTTTTAATTATTGTGGACTTATCTTCCCTTTATTTTAAGAGTTTGTGATGAGACCTGTTTTGTCTCATCATAAAATTTCATTTTCTTAGTTAAAAAAAAAAAAAAAAAAAAGATTGAATTCTAATTTAGAATCCATTTATATTTTTTACATCCCTAAGCCTTGCCTAAAAAATTTATTATCATATATGATAATAAATTTTTTAAGCAAGGCTTAGGGGTGTACCCGGCATTTATTGGATAGGAGGCGGGTGTATATTAAAAAAAATATTAACTGAAATAAATTTCGGTAAATTCATACTCCTTAGTCATTCAGCGTTTTCTTCCTTTGACTGATATGCATTCCAAGATCTGAACCCCTTAACATTTTTGTAATTTCTGTACTTTTTAAGCGATAAGTCCTGCATTGTCAACCAAACTTCAACCCCTGTCCCATCGTTGCAGTGTTGCATCACTATGCTTGCTTTGCAAGTAGTTTAAAGGAATGGTGTTTGGTGATGAATTCATCGTACAGGTGTCCCTTTGACGCAAATACTCCTGACCAATCCGACAAGCGGCAAAATTCCACCTCTTTATTGTAAAGGTCTCCAGATGCCGGAAAGCTTTTTTATTTTAATTTCTTCCCTTGAACTGCTAAACTTTGAACTTCCCTGATTATACTGACATGCAGAAATTGAAATGTAACGTGAACAAACCTCGCGCGGCTCAACTCCCAACTTTGGATGTCCCTGTAAATATGGTTCCTAATTCATAATAGACGTTACGTATTAATGGCAATGTACTTTATTTGGGCTGAATAAAATTAAATAATAAAAAAAAAAATGAAAAGGTAAACACATCTTTTATATGGACGTAAAGCGCGTACAAAGTCGTCCACAATGTTATTCATTTTCAATCAAAATGAAATATACGGGCATTTTTTTTTTTTTTATTTTTTTTTTTTACAATAACTAATAAAAAAGGGGGTGAAAAAATAAAATGTACAACAAATAAATGTTACCAAAGGCAATATATCTTACTTTTCTACCTACCTGGATAAGTTTTTCATGTTTTAACTTATTTTAAGGCGTTTGTTTACTTTGAAACAAAAGTAGTGTCAAGTCTGTTTACTTAGAACAAAAAAGAAAACGGCGTTTTTGTTATTGGAACTTCGATAATCGCTCAAAAATTTCATGGCAAGTGTTCGACTGAACTCCAGTCTGTGGTTCCCCTGTACCAAACTTTCACATGAAACACTCGGCTAGCTATAACCACTATATACGATTTCCCCTACTCTCTCTCTCTCTCTCTCTCTCTCTCTCTCTGCCTAAATCTAAACGCAGATTCCATAAAGAAAGCTTCCTTCTGAGAACTGCCCGCTTGTGAAACACTGTTCAGTGTTCTGCTGACCTGCTTCCCGGTTGAATACAACACAGTAGCCTTCAAATCCAATGTAAACAACTTCTTGTAGAACCGTCCTCATAAATAAACAAATTTTATTTAATTTACACCATTAACGATTACTATACTACCACCTTACATTCATTAATTCTTATCCTTGAGTGGCTTTCAGACCTTGATAGGTGGTGACTCCCATGCTAAAAAAAAAAAAAAATCGAAACTTAAAATACTAGAACATCACATTTTCGCACAAGTGGCGACATCTATTGGATTGGTTTTTATCAGTATTTTGTTTGCTTTTCGATAATCACTCTTGTTTTGTTAACTAGTGTAAAAAAAATGACCAAATTCACTTATCCAACTATTGTGGATAATGTAATTACAAAAATTTTTTTTGGGGGGGGGGAGGTCAATGAGTCACCACTCATCAAAGCAAAGAGCCACTAGAGGATACGAGTCAATGCGACTGAAATGATTGTCATAAGATAAAGAAGTTATAAAAACACTAACATCGATTATTTGTATGAGGCAGTTTTTTACAAGAATTTTTTAATATTGAATTTGAAGACAACCAAGTTGTCATTAGTTGGAAAGCAGTCCCATGGTAATGTGTTCTACAGATGAGGAAGCCTTTGCAAAGAAGCAATGTCCACAAAAATTCCGCCTAACGATAGGTAAATGGAGAGAGGAAGGATTTTTTTTTTTTCAATTTTGGTAGAAAACTAGTTTTTGCAAATGTCTAACAAGAATGAATCGAAGATTGGAGCTCAGTCGAGTCTCTCATAAAAATGATAGCGCTGTAACTCTATCATTTCTGTGATCACACTACAATAAGACACAGAATTATGTGAATCTGTTAAGGTGCGTGTAATATTGTAACGAACCCAACGTTATGCATCGTTAGCTATCCAGTCGTGTAAATCCCCAGCGAATTTCTTCTCGGTCCAATCTAGTCTCGCTTGGCTTCAACTCCAATCTCTCCAGGGACTCCCGAGCCGCCAACTATCCCAAACTGACCATATTTCTGCGATGTATCCATTGAGCATTATGATATGTACCTATTTACTATGCCTCCCCACAGGACAGAGTTAGACACCAGGTCGTTTTTTAACGTGGAGAAAAGGTACAAAAATAAAAATTGTCTCAGTCGTGAAGGATTTCTCCTCCACCGAAAGAGAACAAGAAAAAGAAGTGCAGCATCTGAAGAACAGATACTACACTTTGATCTTGTTTATATATTTTATTGAGAAAGAAAAAATTGAACATAAAAAACGTACAAAAAATTCAATTCAACAAAATTAGGCACAAGGCCCTACAAGAAATTGGGAGGGGGAGGGTACAGGGTCTTTTTGACTATGTAACAGATGAGACTTTGAAGTCTTACTCTTGACTGGCAACATTTACCAAAATACCTCAATCACTCTGTGGATCCTAATCTAACTAATAACCCCAGCGTTCAATGTAAAATTTAACTATGTACAATTTGTATATTCATTTCTGTATGTTGTGTGTTGATCTTGTCCCGAAGGCCAAGACCATGTGTTTTACAGCATTATGATATGTATAATTACTTTCTCGCTTGCACTGTTTTGTCCTTTAGTTTCAAAGACGAAAGCATTGCTGTTTTTGGGACGAATGTTGTTTTCAGTAGGTGGTTATCTGTTGTAAACCCAAGACTTTCCATAAACTATTTTTAACCATTGCAAACTGTTGAAAAACTCATTACCATTCCTAAAAATGACCGTAAACTAACCCTAAAATATATTGAGCTGTCTCAATCATCTCCACACCTTGACTAACAATCCCACCTTAACTTCTTTGTGTTCCTTGATGTACAACTTCCTATCCGTTGTGTTTTTTCCCACCAACCCCTTTTGTTTATATGATAAAGTTGTTTGCTCTTTTTCGTTTTTTTTTTTTCGTTTTATATATATATATATATATATATATATATATATATATATATATATATTTCCTCTTTCCTTTTTCTTCCTAACACTTGAATGTGAGTGTCGGCGTCGTTAATATCACAGAGCTAAGAGACTAGCAACATTTTTTTTTCTGTGAGAAAAGCATCATCACTCCCCAGTAATTTAAAGTCAATTTTATCGTGTTATGGCAGAAATAATTCATTCAGGTGTGTGTATATTCTACTAATCATTTTTTATAAATTTTTGGAATTTTTACCAAGCACTAAATGTTGTATGTAAAAATGATCCTGTATGTTTGAGGAACGGTCTCGACCAAACCCCTCCATCAATTTTTGGTCTACAAACTTAAAACTTAATATACAAGGAATTCGGACCTGTGTAACAAATTTGGTTATTAGCCCATAAAAATAGCTACTAAAAGATCAAAATTGAAAAAAAAAAAAAAAAATCGGAACTTGGCAAGCATAAGTCAACTTAAAGCGCTCTCCTATGCATGTGCAACTATACATTTATACTTTTGACGGCGTTATTTTTAAGATTTTATATGCGTTAGAACATAGTACAAATGGGAACGAATAAGGCTGGCAACTTCTGTTTTGGTTTCGATTCCAGCTGATGGCACCCAAGCATTTTTTTTTTTTTTACTTTTTAAATCACTATTATATATTACTATTATCTATTACGTGCAATATAATAATCGATAGAGAATTGGCTTTATAATAAAAGTAAATACAAAATCTACATAAATTAAAATATATTTAAACATATTTTACGATTGGGCAACGTCGCACGGCTTGCTAGTATTATAAATACAGTAGAACCCCGGGATTCGGTAGCCCTAGGGTACTCTTTGTTTTCTTCGGTTACGATGTGGAATACGATGTTTTTCCGGCTCCTGGTTACAGTATTTGCTCCGCTTTACGGTGTTATTCATGTTCTTTAATTATATATATACTCTACTGTATTTTGTCACTCATTTTTAATATGTACTGTATAAAATTTTGCTTAGGCTCCGCCATACGGCGATTTCACCTTACGATCCCAACCCTGGAACGGATTAATGCCGTACCACAGAGTTCTACTGTATTGTTGCTACGACAATTATTGGAAATGTGCATGTAAAGTAAAAAAGTTAGTTTGACTTTTCTCATCCTCACAATCACTAAACGCTTTTAATTGTAATTTTCCAAAAGCTACAAACATAGCTTTGTGATGTCAGTTTTATGATTAGTACATTTTTACTGCGGGAACCGATGCGCAAGTTAGGTTTTGTAATTTTAGAGATACTATGACTGTTGTATTTTTGCTGTGTTTAAAAGAATGACAACAAATATTGATGTATACAAATGTAATGTATCTTTATTGTCGGTGGCAGTGAATAAGTACAGGTTCACAAATAAGGAGGCCACACAGGATTTCATGGAGTTGTTTTCTCAGACCGGATCGCCAATTTCTTTTTTTTACCTTTAACAAAGCAGATTGTTACTGAAACGTATGAAGCTACTGTGAATTAGGGACCAGACTTATAGGGGTGCATCCTTTTATACTAGCAAGGCTACCCGGCGTTGCCCAGAGCAAATATTTAACATTTTTTATTTTTAGTAAAACTTCTTTCTCTTCCCCCTCTCGTTTTCTCCCCCCCCCCTCTTTCTCCGCTGCTCAGTTCATCTTCTACTGTCTGAACATACACACACAAATACACAACAACTCTGCTTTATATGAGACTAGCGTTGCCCGGGTGTTTGGAGGTGTGTGTGGAAACTCCAGGGGTGAGGTAAAAAAAAAGTAAGTATGAAGATCGAACCCGAACCGTTGAGGCAAAGTTGTAAATTAAAGTGTGAAAAAACAAACGTGCGACGTTAGCGATTGCTCCACCGCGAGATGCTAACGGAAACACGTTTGAATTTATTTAATTACTTGGATTTGATAGGTGCCCGTTTTAATGAGGTCAAGTTTGACTGCGGGATTTTTATTTTCCCAAGATGTTATAGGAAAAAGACTAACCCACATGCGGCGAGTGACAAATGTTGAATATTTATCTTCCCGAAATCGAGCAATTTAAATAGACAGGCGAGCTTCGTTGTTAATTCTGAGTGTGTGTGTGTATATATATATATATATATATATATATATATATATATATATATAATTTAAATATAATTATCCATTGACGCGTGTTTCGTCGTCCACGACTCACCAGAGTGGCTGAATCTAGCGAAATTCGAAATCGGCACCTCGTGATAAGAAGCCTAAACCTCTACCACACAGTTAACCTTGCAGAACTACTAAATGTATCACTTTTATGTTGATGTTTTTATTTGTTTTTGTTAGCGATACTTTCTTGAATGAATTCAAGTATTTATACGAAAGTGCATTTTTACCTAAATGCTTGTTGGGAATAATTTTCCCATTGACCAATCTGATAAAAGATATTTTCAGTCTTTTTTTATTCCTTGTTTGCATATTTGATGGATTAATATTGTAAATTAATCCATTTTTATTTTCATCGACTTGTTTTAAATTGCTTTCTCTAGTTTTTTTAGTTTTCTCATCTCGATCAGGTCAAATATGTTTGTTATCACTTCAAACAAATATTGTGATTATTTATTCATTTAACATCTATATCTACTACACGTCATATCCTCTTGTATATTGCCAACCGAACCCACCAATAAATTTTTTCATTATATTTTTTAGAAATAAATTTATTGGTATGAGTTCGCTCCTCCTAGAGCTTTTTGAAGTTTTTTTCCACTTATATAAACATTATTGTCCCTCATTTAGTAATGTGTATTATACACACACACGCATAGTGGTGCCAAAAAGAAAGCCGCAAATTTAAGCTAAATTGAATGTAACTGTTTAAACAACCTATACCTCATTTGATCCGTCTTTGATTCCTCTATAATTTGATCTGTTCATATTTTACTTTTAATTGAAGTATCTTAGTGTTCATGTTAATTCAAAAATTAACTTCAAATCAAGAAGACAAAAAGAAACTCCGCACAATGGAAAATTGTTATTTAAATATAACTTTAGAACATTAATGCAACAAAAATATAACAGAAACAGAATGAGCTAGTTTATATTTAGTAGCATAGCCCTTCTGCAATTTGACAAACTGCAATCTTTTGAATTAGTCAGTGACAATACTCCGGTGAAAGGGCATACCATTTCTCTTTAATTTTTTCAAATTTCGAGATTTGAAATTTTATTGTATAGCTGTTGCTTGATGTAATGCCATACGTTTTTAATAGGATTAAAGTTTGGAGATTGTGCAGGCCAATCCCAACACGAAATGTCATGCTCTTCAAAAACCTCTTTACATTGCCAGTTGTGTGAATGGGATCATTATCCTGCATGAAGATCAGATTATCATCCAAATTCTGGTCAAAGTAGAAAATGCTCAGTCAACATATTAATATAATAGGTCGAATTAATTTGACCTTGCAAGCGAACAACAGGCCCTGGACCATTGGCACTAATAACACCCCACACCAAAACTGAACCGTCACCACCTTTCAGCATTGAAACTGTGCACATAGGATTAAATTCTTCATCCTTCCTTTGATGGACCTACTGCCTACCATCACTGCCTTGCCTATTGAACTTGTTTTCATTGCTAAAAATCACTTTCGACCAATATCATGATCAATCATGATTTTAATTACATCTGACAAAGTCCAGATGGCGCTTTCTGTTCTTTACAGAAATCATTGGCTTGTGACTTGCAACACAACCTCACAAGTTAAATTTCTTCAATCTGTTCTTAACTGTAGAAAGAGAGCACTTTTTAACAAGATTGCACTGTTGTTGGACTTGGGGAGCCGTTTCAAATCTGTTTCTGAGACTGTGGATCTTGATAGCATTGTCTTCCCTGCAAGAAGTAACTCTAAAATGACCAGATTTAGGTGCATCACGAACACTGCCGGTGTTTTGGTGCTTTTGCACAGTCATTTGTACCGTTTTCTCATCTCATTTAAATCTGCGACCGATTTCTTAATAGGATAAACCAGAAAGTTGGAGATTAATGAGCTCCTGACGATCACTAAGAGGAAAGTCGTGGCATATGGACGAAGTTTTACATTGTATAACTTGGAACAACAACAATTACGATTAGAGATGCTTTGTTGCTTAAAAGGTCGATGTTTTAAGCTGTTTTAGGCTCATTTGTTGCTGTGGAGATTTTTTTGCCTTCTCAATTCGAAGTTAATTTTTTTAAATCGACGTGGACACTAGGATACTTCAATTAAAAATGAAATATGAACATGTAAAATTGTAGAAGAATAAAAGGTGAATCGAATGAGGTATAGGTTGTTTAAACAGTTACATTCAATTTAGCTTAAATTTGCAGGTTTTGAAAAAAATGCCGTGGACTTTCTTTTTGGCGCCATTGTGTGTGTTATATTATGAGCTAACTTCATAAGCTCTCACATAATTTCAGTCAAGGCATTCAATATATGCACCTGACTACAACCTGTGTGGTTACATCTTCAAATCCAGGAAAAGCCATGCTGATACAGTAAAACGCATATGTGCAGATAACTATTGCATCTATAAACATAAATGTCATCACTTAAAAAAAAAAAAAAAGTATTCTGACTATAAAAATTAAATGCAAAAGAATCAGCAAATGTGATGTGTTTTTTTTTTTCATTTTTTTTTTTTTTTTTTTAAGCAAAAAAGAAAAACATGATCAAGTCTCCTATTCGTCATACCCACTTGGTTCTTGTGCTATTTTTTAATTCTGCTCTACTACCGTTCGTTTTTTTTTTTTTTTTTTTTTTCAAAGATTAAATTAAAATTATAAATTTCTATTATTATTTTAACACATTTTGTTCTTTTATACGACAGGAGCACTTTCAACTTGTTTTAGTATATCGTTATAATTTGAAATTCAAAAGTAGCTTTAATTAAAACTTAGCTATAAATTAATATGGTTCATTTGTGTTCCTAAACCAAAGGACATTACTTTTGCGTGTGCCCCTGTTGTCTAAAAGAACGATTATACTTTACTCTAATCGTTGAATGTTTGTGCTAAAAAAAAAAAGGAGAATGATTTTCAGAAC